>NC_086284.1:186722119-187022119 GCF_963924245.1 Chroicocephalus ridibundus | reverse complement strand
CTAATGTTACTGACTTTTCTATTTGCTGCCCCTCACAGAAGTATTCGGTGCTCATCCTCCGTTTTTGAAAGCTAGTAGTTCAACATTTCATTTAATCATTAAAACATCATAAAGCATAATAATCCTTGAAATAATAATCGTTAGTCTTACGTTATTTTGAAATGAAAGGTTGTCTGTGTTTTAAAACTTTGAACTCGGTGTTCATGAATAGGGAAGGAAAGCTTATTGAACTCACATATTCTAATATAATTTCCTGGGCTTTGGTACAGCTCCAAGCTTTGCATGGAGAAGCCCTGAACCTGGCACTTTCCAGTAGCAGCACTGCTGGCAACAAGGCTACCAAAATTGTAGTCAAGAAGATGGGGCTCTGCTAAACCACCATGCTGGATGGACATGCAGCTCTAGTGCAGGAGTATGCATGTCTGCGTGAATTATGAGCTTAAATTTTATCAATACTGAGTGAAATTAAAGTAGCATCTTCTTTGACTTAGGACTCTGTTCTGTTTTGAATTTGACTGGGGCACTTAAAAAAAAAACTTGCTCCATCTGTCAGTGAGGGCCTACGGAGAGATCCAGGACAGTAGGTGCCTTTTTCCACACTGCAATGTGAACGAAGTGACCAGAGACTAGCAGATCAGAAGGAGAACAAAGTGACTTTCAAGTTTATCATCTGAGGTTGCTTCATACCATCCATGGTTGGTGAACATATGTTGCAGGCTTGATAGAAAACAACAACTCTGCAGGATTTTAAGCTTTTTATTGAAAAATTATGAACTCAGCAATTCAAAGTTAATTAAAATCTGAACCAAACTATTCTAACTTTAGGAAAACTAACTACCATGAAACAATCCAGTTATGAATGAAGCTTAATCAGAATCAAAGTAATTATTGTATAAATAAAATGTTATGAAGTCACAAATTATTTTGAGCAGTGGGTGAAATCATCAAGGAACCACTGTGTGCATTAAGTCATGAATTTATGTAACACAAACTCAGAGGAAGACTTGAAACCCGCTCTCAGTTCTTGAACAAGCGTTCTGTGAAGTATATGAAATATGAGCATACATGAGAGTATAAAAAATCCTTAGCTAAAGAGGCAAGTAGTGGGGTTTAGGCTTTTCTATTATGTGTTTTTCACTGGTGAAGCTTAGACAGCTTCCTGCTCATCATTTAGGTCTTCTAGATCACTTTTCAGGTGTGATTTCAGGTTTGTGATGCACTGATTGAATGGGGACCTATACTCTTATTTTTCACAATCTGGTTCAGACTGCGTGTCTCATGAAGTCTGGCGTAGATGATGCAGTAGTTAAGGAAAAAGTTAACATCTCCAGACTCTACAGTCTTTGGAGCATGAGGGTTAGATCTGCGGTCAGCCAATTTCATTTCTGTTTGATACTTCATACCATGCAGTTTACTTTAATCATGAGGCCCCTCAGGCTAGCATCGTATGTGGCTTCTTGCTGTTCTCATTTGGTCTGAAGACACTGGTGTTTTCCAGAGAAAACCATGTGTGCCAGGTTTTCTAACTCAATAAAGAAGTACAACCCATACTCAGCGGCACATACTCGACTGGACATCAGTCTAGTACGCAGCAGACTTGCACTTAAAATATAAAAATCATGAACTCCAAAAGAGGTGACTCCAGAAATTGCTTTGTCTGTCTCCCAGCTTCAATACGAGGAACAAAAATCCCTCCTAAGGAATAAGAACAATGTGTGCATATATATAAACTTCTATATTAAAAATGTAAAGCGTACTTAGAAAAAATACAAACCTTGCAAAATATGGGAATCTGAAGTTTATATATGTTAAGTTTTATTCCGGTCTATATCTCACTGCCTAGGTATGAGGGCTTGACCTATGTGTCTATGCAAGTTATGAAAAGGAAATAGTTATTTTGAAAATCTGTTATACTATGCAGGGCTCTGAAGAGCAGGAGTATAAACACACTCATAGTCTCTTATGGAACAGAAGTAGAACATCCCACTTGTAGGCAAGGAATATGCTTTTATAAGGTTTTTTCTCTCTCAGGAGCTGCATAACTTCTGAATTATATTTTAACATTTGTATTACTACTAATAATAATAACAAAACTCACTTAGCCAGATGCCGCTCTATCTTGCTTTACTGTGAATACAAAAAACTATTGTTTACCTGGGTTTATACTGTTACAAATAGCTAAGAGAGATCTAACAAACTCTGCAACTTGAGCAAACTCTCCACAACATGCACTGCTGTAGATCTTGGATCTTGAAATCTCTTGTATTTAGTTTGTAAATATTCATTCCAACAATGTATCGCTCAGCTTTTAGCTGAATTTTTTCTTACTGTCAGGAATCCAAGAAGCACTGTAACAGCTCACAGAGTCCAGGACAGATCTTATCAGAGGTGGTATATCTCATTTCTGGTGATGGAGAGAACAGAAACAGGATGCAAAAGCCAGAAGCACACACAATTCTAGCTTTGTAGGAAACCTTCCTCAGGAATGATGTAGTGTCTAATGTATATTCTCATATTAATAGACTTAGATTAATAACATATGCCATTTTGCAATAGTCTGACAGCAAACATGGTACAATCTTCTACCTGACAAAGATGGCAGAAGAAAAATATAGCCATAACCTGTTATCCTCTTACATTCCTTTGCAACGACAGAGCTCGGTAAATGCATTTCCAGTAACAGCCTTCGCATGAGGCTGTGCACTAATGCCAACAGACAGATCAGCTGGCAACCAACCATGCAGGGCTGCGGGCAGGTTTGTCACCGCATCTGGCAGGTGGAGAAGAATGCGTAGGGTAAGGCGAACTCAGCTTACTTCAAACTCAACTCAGAACAGTCAAGAGTACAAGTAGATGCGAGCTCAAACTGAAAGGCTTGCATCTGCTGAAAGTTATAATGTAAACCCTTAAATTACCAATATCCTTTCCTGTATTTGATTTGTTACAGGAAGAGGGTGATTTCTCCAAAATGGTATACTGGAATCTGGTTTTTCATTGTGAAAAAACACCATTTTTCAGTATAGTAATGGTAGCAAGAGCTCTGCCCACAAGTGTTTCCAAGAGTACAGGTAACCTGGGGGGAATGCCTGCCTGTTAACAGTCACTGTCCTGGGCTTAGATTGTCTCTGTGCTAATTGTAAACTAACAGTTATTTGCTTAGACAGAATTAAAACAAAACCAGTGACAAAGTGAAGAATAAGTACTCCAGTCTCAAACCTAGGCAAGTCCTCAAAACTTTACACTTGAATGATTGGAATAATGGATCTGTTCTTCCTAGTGTAAAGGTGCAAAACGTGTAACAACAAATATTTTCCCAGTACAGAAGGGTCTCGTACTTCTACACTTGAAGCATCATCACATCAGTATATCATCTCTGTTTTGTATTGTGCTAGAGGGAAGCTTTGCGGGGATTCTAAGACACCCCATAGGACATGAAGGTGGTGAAACACTGGACCAGGTTGCCCAGAGAGGTGGTAGATGCCCCATCCCTGGAAACATTCAAGGTCAGGTTGGACAGGGCTCTGAGCAACCACATCTACTTGAAGATGTCCCTGCTCATTGCAGAGGGGTTGGACTAGATGACCTTTAAAGGTCCCTTCCAACCCAAACTATTCTATGATTGTGTGTTAGCACCATTAACTGTCCTCTATTTGTACAGCCCATGAGACAGCATTTCCCTCGTCGGTGAAATCAAACATCTGAATCGCTCCTGTAAAATAATTGCATCCTATCTGAATTCCTTTTATTCACATATGGATTTGCAGTCTAGTGAGCCATGTTAAGTACCAGTCTGCCACAGCAAAAATGGAGATAACATGCTTCTTCGCGTGGCTGACAGTAGAGGAAGAAGACTGTAAAAAGGCAAACAATTTGAATCCAGTTACTTTACTTCAACACACAGAACTTCAGCAGATCGCTTTCATGGCAAAATGTGGTCCCAGAGTGGACCCCATAGGGTCCTGTAGGGACCCCATTTCTTCTGGCAACTGCTTCGACTTAAGTGTAGTACTTCCCTTTTTTTCCTTCCTTCCTTCCTTCCTTCCTTCCTTCCTTCCTTCCTTCCTTCCTTCCTTCCTTCTTTGTTTGTTTCTTTCTTTCTTTTCTTTTTCTTTCTTTCTTTCTTTCTTTCTTTCTTTCTTTCTTTCTTTCTTTCTTTCTTTCTTTCTTTCTTTCTTTCTTTCTTTCTTTCTTTCTTTCTTTCTTTCTTTCTTTCTTTCTTTCTTTCTTTCTTTCTTTCTTTCTTTCTTCCTTTCTTTCTTTCTTCCTCTCTTCCTCTCTTTTCCTCTCTTTTCCTCTCTTTTCCTCTCTTTTCCTCTCTTTTCCTCTCTTTTCCTCTTTTCCTCTCTCTCTTTCTTTCTTTCTCTCTCTCTTTCTTTCTTTCTTTCTCTCTCGTCTTCTTTCCTTTTCTTCATTTCCCTCCCTCCCTCCCTTTCTTTCTTTCTTTCTTTCTTTCTTTCTTTCTTTCTTTCTTTCTTTCTTTCTCTCTTCTCTTCTCTTCTCTTCTCTCTCTTCTCTTCTCTTCTCTTCTCTTCTCTTCTCTTCTCTTCTCTTCTCTTCTCTTCTCTTCTCTTCTCTTCTCTTCTCTTCTCTTCTCTTCTCTTCTCTTCCCTTCCCTTCCCTTCCTTTCCCTTCCTTTCCCTTCCTTTCCCTTCCTTTCCCTTCCTTTCCCTTCCTTTCCCTTCCTTCCTTCCTTCCTTCCTTCCTTCCTTCCTTCCTTCCTTCCTTCCTTCCTTCCTTCCTTCCTTCCTTCCTTCCTTCCTTCCTTCCTTCCTTCCTTCCTTCCTTCCTTCCTTCCTTTCCCTTTCTTCCTTTCTTTCTTCCTTTTCTTCCTTTCCCTTTCTTCCTTTCTTCCCCTTTCTTTCTTTCTTCCATTCTTCCTTTCTTTTCCCCTCGATAAGGGCAGCGAGCGAGCTCGGTACCACTGCGGTAGATGAGAGCTTGCTGCCACCAGCAGGCGGACTGGCTGCTCTGGTTTCACTCCAGCGCCCTGCCTCCTGCCTCCCAGGTAGCCGTACACATTCGCCAGCTCTTCCACAGAGCTCGTGGGTATATAAATAGCAATGAGAGAGAGCTAATGAGCTACCCTAGGGCTGCATATAAATTATGGCTAAAAGTGACTTTAGTTAAGCGGCTATTAGTGCCTACACTGGGCACGCATGACTGAATGTGTGTTTAATTGCACTAACATGACTGCCACATAGTGCTAAATACAGCGGTGGAAACCCCTCCCCACTAGCAGTGACTCTTTCAAACCAGGATGGGGAAACTAAGAAGTGCCCAGGTGAAAAAACTATGTACTCTTTCTTACAAGATCACCATAAATTGATATTATTTAGCTTATTAGTAAAACATTGTATTTGTATTAGCATTTGTTATTTTTTTTCAGTTACTTTCAGTAGCAGTTTAAGTGCATCTGTAGATTACAGACACATACATACTGGGCAGCTGTAAGTCTGTGAACGCAATTGTTGGAGTCACTGGGGCTACCTCAGTATGTATCAGTTGAAGAGCTTTGCCTAAGAATTTCTCCGTAGAAGAACACTGGTACTACAGCTACATGCTGCCCTCACATAATTTATTTAACGTTATTTGTGGAAAAATTTATACATCAAAAAATACTTTATCCAAAGCTAATGAGGAGTTGGTTTGTTCTTGTGTTTTTTTCCTAGAGAATCGAACTATACAATCCTGGACTGTTCAGCTAACCTTTTCCATAAAGATCCATTTTTATAGAACAGGCACAAGTACTCTGTAAATAAAACATACTCATCTTCACTGATCTGTGAACCTGGATTCTTTCCATTGGCATTCCTTGGTATATCGGTGATCTGTCTTGTGATCTTGAGAGAGCTTCTTAGCCCAGCAGTGTCTTATAAACCTTAGATCAAGATCAACTAAATAGTGATTGGGAATTATTAATCTTTGTGGGACTGGAAAGGAGTTCCGAAGCATAATGGCCTTTCCCTCCAGCCGAAATGCCTAATGGCATCCCTTTCCCCAGAAAGTGCAATAACATCTGCTGAGGCTTTCTAGTAACAGCTTGCTTCCCACAGTGGTGAGTGACATTACAGGGGTGAAGCAGCTTACAAATGCCATTTTCACCATGGATCCTAATGAACACTAGTTAATAAATTACCTCTGTTTCCCTGAAAAGCCATCCCAGGTATGACTGGGGAAAGGACTCATCTATAGTTCTGATTAGCAATATAACTCATCTAGACCCCTTAAAACCCCCAAATGTCCATCAATACCAGGTAGACAGTTGGCTCATTCACGGAACTCCGAGGCCATCTGAAGGTGGCCGATGTGACAGCAGGGAATGGGGACAGCTGCATAATGCTCCTACATGCTGACATGCACGGCTGAAGGGCCCCGAGCTCCTGAAAGCAGCCAGAAGACATGGTTTGCCTGTGCCCATTGCTCTGCCTTCCCACGCCCTTCACAAAATCCAGACAGGTCCCAGCAGTTTGGCTTACTTGATGGGCACCTCTCCTGAAGAGGCAACTTCTCAATGTCCAGGTACTCAAAGCCCATAACATTTGTATGGCCATACCCATATCGACATGTAAATAGAAACAGACAAATTTCAAGGGCCATTCTGTTTTCTTTAAAACAATCACCTATTTTCTAATTTTATTAGGAGCTAATGGGCAGCCTTTTTCTGTTTTGTACTGGCGGTATTTATTCTGGGAATAATTCCTCCACTAAGCTATTCTCCTATTCACAAGAGATAGCAGCTCTCCTTTGAATTTGTGAGTGCATTGTACCACTGGCCAGAACTAAAGCTGCCAGAACCATCTGGTAATTCATTCTTAATGAAAGCATATGTTTAGAAAATTATCATTTTGCTTCGTTTTCTGCCTGTACCCTGTTGGTGTCAACACTCTCTTCCCATACTCTGCACTTCAAAAATGGTAAACACATTCTAAATACTAAGCCTAGCCTGGATTTGCAGGGATGAATGCAACTACAGAAAGTTTCAAAGAGCTCTAGGAAATGGAATTCACTAAAGAACTAACTAGTCCCACAAGGCTCAGGCTAACGAATGCACAAGCAAACTTCACAGGAGCTGCGCTTCCAGGCTTGAGCTTCCTACCTACTTTCACTTTAATACACAGTTTCCCTTGGTGACTCATTTTGTCTGCACAACCCCCTGAAGGCCTTCTGCTACGACTACTCTTTCTTTTTTCACACATCATGGTATATGGAGTTGCTTTGAACTTTGACTGGTTGAGTCAAAAGGATGCTCCACGGGTGCTGGCCCTTTGACCTCACAGGAAAGGAAGATTTTTCTCATCTGAGGAAGCTATGAGGAAGCTTTGCAGATTATGTAGGAAAATACGTTACTGTACAGGCAAGAAGCCCACCAAAGAAGGAGAATCTAATGCTCAAACTCGGTTAAACCTAGTGGCTGGCCTTCCATGATGCTTCCATGACCCGCTATAGCTTCTTGTGGGACCAGAAAAGGACTCTCTATTCCTGGCTCTCAAGTCTCCAAGTGCTACTTGAAGCAAGTTAGTCTGGAAACGGCGCTACAGTAAGGGGCAGAGGGGGTTCCTCCAGGCTGATGGAGGTAGGGGCGCATGGGCGAGACACCCTGCTCCCGCTGGCTTGGCACAGCACGTCTCCATGGAAAAGTGCTACCACTGCCCCCTTGATCTCTCCTAGCTTGGTGTGAAAGTAGGGGAGGAGAGGTGGGGTCGCTCTAGTTGAGGTAGAAAACGCAGGCAGGCTATAATGATATTTATCTGTTGCTCTTGTTACCGTCCTATTAACTATTCATGGCACGGTACCTTGAAGGAAATTCACCTTTTTTTTAATAGATGCAATTTAATTTTTTTACCTTTTTTTTAACAATGCTTTACATTTTTTAAATGGTTACAAATTGAATTCCCCTTTACCTGGCAGGACCCCACCTCCCGCACAGAGCCTGCTGGAACAGTGGCACAATTCTGGGGAGAGATGCTTTTCCTTTTTGGATACAAACTGCTATTCACTGTTTGGAGTCTTACTGGAAGTTTCTTTCAGGAACAAAAACTGATGTTGAAGTCAGGTCTGTTTCTGACTTTTGTCCTTTTTTACCTACAAAGACTAAAACCAAAGTTATCAAAAAAGGGCAAGCACTTTCTTCCCAATTTCAAAATTCTTTCAGCAGAGCCCTCACAGAAAGTTGTCTCTGGCCATAGAATTTTTATGAGGCCACGTGCCTGATGCTTGCTCTGGTTACCTCCTTGCTTTTCTGATGTTTCCGTGTCAGCCTGTGCTAGTTTTGCTGCTTCTCTTCACATCTAGCTCCATCAAACCGTGCCCACACCTCTGCATTTGTATTCAACCCAAAGAAAACCTTCTCTTTTATCTGGGATCCTCACAATGGTGTATATTGCTATGTTCTTGGCAATGCCTCCTTTTGTTTCAGCTATCTAATTCCATGAAGGGGCTTGACTGTTTCTTACATTTTATTCTGAATGAAAAACAGCTTTAGGACTAACTGCTACAAGGAGATTTTGTCCAAGCCCTAGCCTAATGCACCCTAACCCTCACTGAAACCATCTTTCAGAATGAAATTCTGACTTTGAGATTTGACCTTTACAAAGGTCTGAGGTTCCTAGAGAAAACTTCTTGCGCTAATTGGATATATAGAAGTTGAAAGTTCAGACTATAGGGTCAGAAATGTTCTTCTTTAACAAAAAGAAATATAAAACCAAACCAAAATACTGTATTGTGTTACTGCAAGGCAGACATTGCGGCTGGTCTGGGCATTCTGGGTGTATAGCTGGAATTAGCTCAGCCCCTCAGTTTCTTCCCCTCGTGACCACAGGAGACCCTTTTCTGACAATGGGCTCCTTCCACCATCAGCCTACCCATCAGTGCATCAGTCTCGGCTCACAACCAGGTTTGCCCGGCTGTAATGGTAAAGAGCAGTGCTGTCTGATGTCCCTTAGTGTGGCAGCACACTCAGATGTCTCTCGCATTCGCAGAGCATCACTGTTCCTTATCTCTGGAAGGTCACACCGGTAGGATGATCCCCACAAACATGTGGGAAAAAGCACGTACAGGGCCCTTTGTGGGACCAGGAGAGGGATATCTCCAAAGGCAGAAGCACCACAAACATGTGAAGGATCTCCAGGGCCGTAAGGAGAGAGGCATGCATGGAAGGCATGAAAAGGGACCAGATTTCCCTCATGCCAGCGTAGAGACATGACCTCCCTCTCCTACCCCTGCTAACAGAGAGATGGATAGATTCCTACACTTCCCAGGAATGGCATTGAAGGTTTAAAATCCTCATCTCTTCCCTGAAATATTGGAGTGTTGTTCACAGCCCTCCAGACTAGAGCAATTGGATTTTTTCCTTCTGGCTTGTACAGCCTCCTCTGTGTTTTAAACCAAGCCCAAACAAACCGAATCAAAATCCATTTTACCTGTGCTGAGATGGACTGGAGACTGCGGGGGGCAGGGGGGGTGGTTCAGCAGGAGCTTCTTGCTGCAAATACAAAGGGTAGGTCACTACCAAGGCAGCCCACTGCTGGTCCGTCTGCCTGGCTAAAATGCCTTCTTCTCTAGTGATTGACCTTGTGTTAAAAAAAGTCTTACCAACCATCGAAACATAAACATGCATTGGCAAATGTGAGGGAAGTTAATAGCGCTGCATCCGCAGGTAGCTGCAGCACGCGTACCTTGTTCAATGAGACTTCTCAAGAGCTGCCGGTCACATTTGGAAGCAGAAAAATCACCGTGCAGTTGCAACTTAGTCCAATGTGGACCAAGACACTTATATTCAGTGACTGAGAATAAAGCTGGATGCAATATATTCTGTGTCATTTCAGTGGCAGAGATCCATCACTCACAGACACGATCGGGGAAATTACCTTATAGAAGTTTCCTTCTCTCTTGCAAATGATGTAAATACTGTATGGACAATATAAGCTGGTTTGTATCACACACACACACACACAAAGTCCGCTGTTGAAGAAAAAACTTGGCAGTTGTAAGGTCAGGGATGTCCAAGTTGGAAAAGGCTTTTGCAACTTCCCTTCTGACGCTAATTGCAGTTACATTATAAAACATTATTTTCACCACAGAACCCTTGCATTACACATCAGACAGAAAGTAGGACCCACTCAAAGAAGAAACTATTTGGCATTTTGGGTTAGCCACACTACCCTGCATCTGCCGTGGTCCTTGACCAGGTCCTTGGTCCTTGACCAGGGCTGTGTTCAACTACATTTCCCACGGGCTCTGCTCTGACGCTCCCTCTCCAAAGTGACTCCGTCACAAGCGCTTATCCATAAGGCTTCCCATTGCAGGGCTCTAAGATTACCTTATTTCAGCCGGCATTCCTGAGCACTAGTTAGTATGTGGACCTTTTGTGCATGTAATAATTATGTGTAATTATGTTGTTGTTATTATTATTGCTGTTGTTGATGTTGTTGTTATTATTTTTTCCCATAAGACTTATGGGAAAAAAGTAAATGATGCTGCTTTACAGAATGCAAAGTAAAGCACACTGGGTAAAACCACTAAGGATGTGCAGACAGCCAGCATTTTGGCATTTCCTACTTGCTTCTCAATTAATATTGCAGCCATTTCATGTTGTTTAATTATTTTTAATGTCATTTTAGAAAGAGTGACAAATAGAGTAGTGTAACACGCCACTTGCCTACAGCCAAGCCAAGTTGCTCCTGCTTAAATAACTGCACTAGAAAATAATGGATTATTGAAAACAATTCTAGCAGGAATTAACTTTAACAGAATTAATATTAGTCTTGTCCTGTCAAGGGAGGGAGGTTAAAAGAAACTGATGTTTGCAGTTTAGGCACGGATAATTAGAAAGAATGTAATCTCCTAGAAAAGAAGTAAATAAAGGTTAGTGAGCCAGGCCTAATATTAGACTTTGCTGGAGCAGTTCATGTACAGAGCGATCAGAGTGTACGGCCAACAAAAAAAAATCACTAAAAGTGAACACAACCTCTTGTGGGGGGCGGGTCTTGAGGCACAGGGAAGGGTCCAGTTCTCATTGCACCCTACCCCTGGTAAGATGAAGGCTGCGCTGCCCTACTTCCACAGAATTTACCGTATCTGTTTAGAAACTGAACGTCATTGCTGCAATAATAAAATATGGTGGTGAAACTGCAAGTAAGTCCACAGTGAAGGTGCAAATAGGTGTTTCTGAAGTGAACGTGCAAGTTAATAGAAGCAGAGCTGATTTTCTTCTCGCTCGTTAGCAGTAAGAGGCTGTAACTCTATCCACAGCTCTGCAGGGTACGTGCAGAACTGATCAATGCGGAGGTGAACTCTTCACTTGAGCTGCGGTTACTGAAAACCATCAGCTGCTTTCAGGGGAATCAAAGTTGCTGATGGCAATACAAATGCAGTAAAAGCATCCCGGCCGTTCGGAGGGGATATCACATAACGGGGAACCAACCGATCGTTCAACAGTAGCTTCCACGAATGTGTTGTGGCGAGAGTTAGCAGGATTTAATGGGCTATCCAGCATGGATGGAGCGTGCCCCAAACAACAGGAATTTGCTGAACTGATTCTCTTTAAACCAGTTTTGAAAGGGCCGCGGCGATCCTATAACTTAGTGTCTGCATACTTCAGTATAATGTGGAAAATAATATGCAGGGCTATTTTGGGTTGCAAGGGCATATTGGCTTAGAGAGAGATAGCAACACATCAGGCATGCTGTCGTGTTTGTGTAGCTTCTGGACTGGCTGGCTGGCATCGAGTCAGCTCAGAGCCTGGGCAAAATGAGCTCAAATCTGTTCACACTCTTCTGTGCATTGGCAGTGATGTGTCTCCACTCACATCCCCACACTGAAACATCGAATTTAACAGAAAATATTCTTGTGGTATTTAGCTCTGGGTTTACTGTTTCCCTAATAATTTTCCTTCAGAACAGACGGGTAGGAAAAATAAGGATGAAGAAGTGGGAGCTGTAGCGATTTGGTGTCTCAGATCCACTCTTGAGAATGGTCACGCCTGTAAATGGGGAGGATTTCTTGCTTTGAAGCGTTCTTTCCCAATTGCGATGAGCAGAGTTACTGTTCACCAAGCAATTGCAATGGCTTCAAATTGCAGATCCAGAAAACTGCTGCAAAGTGTTAAATAGATCTTCTGGTACTCTGGAGGATCGCAACGCGGCCTTGATCACTTTGTGATCTACCAGTTCATCAGCTCCCTGGACTCCCTGGTTAGGCACCGTGTTCCTGTAAGGAACTAGATGCGTATAGCACCATTCAGAAGGAAAACAGCTTTAAGGTGGAAAGGGAGGAGTAACAACCTTTACCTGGAAAAGTTGAGGCCACAGAGGAGCATGATGCATTTGCTGTATTTCCTCTGACCTGAATAAAATACCTGATGTGAGGATGTTTCTGCTGCAGCCTGTGTGGTCACAACGGGGAGGAGCTTCAGGTCCTCACTCACCAGCTTGAGCAACATCCTTACTTTTTCTTATAGGAAGTCAACAAGTTCCTCATCTGGATGGTTAGCCTTGGATCCTACGGTGCTTGAACCCAACTAGCTGATTCCATGATCCTGGCAGTCAGGTAAATTTCTTACACTTTTTTCCACAACCATCCCCAAGGCATTTCTGAGTGCAGGATACTGGCGCCGTCATACCTTCAGCTTGACAAGCTACTGCTGGTTTTCACTTCAGCTATCAGGTGAGTGCTTTCAAAGGCTTTTATCTATTTCTTGTTCATGGAATTTTATGTACCTGTGTTTGGGGGGAGAACAAGGTTCCATTTTAATCCGGTTTATCTCACTCTCGAGTTTCTCTGGGCTGGTAATAAGTCAGAGGCAAGTTTTTTGTAAGAGGTCGTTTCACAGCTTGGTGTGAGAACATTCATGTAAAGCCACGTTCTGCCCTTGTTTACACTCTGCAGCTCCGGTGGTTTTGCTGGGGATTTGATGAAGGAAATAAGGTCAGGATGCAGCTCTTTGAGTCCAGTCCCAACAAACTTACTCTGGGGAAAAAAAAAAAAAAAAAAAAAAGCTTGTGGGTTTCCTCTGCCGAATACCCAACGCAATGGAAGGAAACGTATGCTCCTCCAAGTGACCATGGAAACCGGTGCCTGGGTTTCCAAGGTGATTTTCTGGCAAGAGGCCAAAGGAGGAAGCAGTAACAAAACAGGATCCTGGGCTGGCGGCAGAAAGCATCCACATTCCTGGCCATGCAGCAGCCCGTGCTGAGGAGGCTGAAGCCACAGAGACAAACAGAGCAAACTCCTCACTTTAAAGTCACCGCAGGTGATTTTTTTCACCACAGCAAAGGATGGGTAACTCAGTCTGTGGTCCCAGCTTCCGCGCACATCTATCTGTTTCCTTTCCTGTCTGGTGAACATCGGTCTTACCCCACTAACATCTTAAGGCTCATATAAGCTCACTTTTGATAGAAAATAAATGAGAAAAATGATATGGGGAAAGAGAAAAGAGCCTTGAGGTTAGGAAATTCTCACACTCTGTAGACACTTATTTTTAATGCTTCATAGTAGTAAATAGGAGTGGTTTTCTATCTTGCATTTTGCAAGGCATGGAAGATATATGAAAAAGGATCGATTTCTCTCTGAAGTGCAATGAGGAGACATTGCAGAGCACATGGGTATTCAAATCAGGCTCCAAACCAGGGTACAGCAGAACACCTCCTTCCACGTCTTTCAGGAGGATCAGGACTCTCCCTATCTGCCTATCAGTGTAATTCCGTCCTGGAGCAAAGGTGAAATACGGTGAGGTGCACACAACGGAGTGGAGAAGGAGGAAGGACCAAACCATTTATTTTTGCAGAAGAGAGGAAGCGGCATAGATGTGCACGTACAGACAGACATATGTGCTCCTCCAACTCTGCGCGAGCATTAAAGCCTGTCACAGAACGCTCTCACGTCATGAATTGTGGAGTCTACTGATGTACACCACTTACATGACCACAAGCAAGTACAGACACAGCATCTAACAGCGGAACAACCCAGCAGCAGGGATGTCGCTGAAGCTTAGATGAGGAACTGTTGCAAATTAAGACCAGCCGCAGCAGGAGAGCTACCCACCCTGACACAAAAAGTCTGATCCGGAAAGAGCTGAAAGCTGTTTCCTTTCTGCTGGAAGAGAAGGAGCCAAAGGAGTTTGAAGCTTCCCTCTACCTGTCGGGAGGAATTGCTGAGTGTCAAAATCGCAAACATGAATCAAACTGTTGCTAAGTGTTTTCTTATGTGTTTATATTTGTGCTTTCAGCTATAAGTAAAGCCTTATGAAGCTTGGTTGCCAGGTTTTTCATTAACGCCAGAAGGTCCTATTATATTGCTGCAGGATACGGTTATTGACAAGTTATTTTAAGATTGTTTCATGGCCACAGGATAGAACCAAATTATCCTTAAAAGTGCTGTGAAGCATTTTGACATTAAGTCTTCACTTATCTAATTGTGGGGTTGCTTTCAGAATTCCTCTTCTTCCCCTCTCTTCAACTTTTAATGGAAAATCTGTGCTTGCAATTGGTGGAGATGTACAATAGCAGTTGCTGAAAGCACTTTGCTCACCACAAACACTGAGCCTTTCTGAAAGCATGCGGAGGGAGCACTTGTTTACCCCAGTGGAAGTACAGTAGAAATGAACACTAACTGCAATGTGGGATGCATCGGCCACCGCAGTAAGGGGAGGTGGTGACGAGGAGGGGAGGGGATGTAACCCGCATGAGTTAGTCAGGCTGTGCCAAGAAAACCCTTCCTAACCTTATCATCGATAAACTCCCATATACATATTTATTACAAGGTAAGTTCAGTTTTTTTGCTCCTCTGAGATTATATATCCCACCGTTAGTGGGATATATATATCCCACTATAGTGGGATATCCCTCCCAGTGTAGTCTGAACACTCAGTTATACAACATGGTTGTGTCTACTCCTCTCCTTTACTTTCCCATCCAGGCTGTACCTGCACTTGGACATGGTAATGCTGCACTACACTCAAATGAGTTTTATGATTTCCGTGGGGTTCAGGTCAGTACTAAATGTAGCTCTTTCTTTGCATCTTCTCTGCATGCTAAGACAAAATCAGTTTGCAGTCTCACAAGCATGGGACATACCTTCTCCATCAGTTCAACTTGATGCCCAGATACTGCAGCCTGGGTCATGGCAATCCCAGGCACAAATACAGGTTGGGCAGAAAATGGCTTGAGAGCAGCCCTGAGGAGAAGGACTTGGGGGTGCTGGTGGACGAGAAGCTCAACATGAGCTGGCAATGCACACTTGCAGCCCAAAAAGCCAACCATATCCTGGGCTGCATCAAAAGAAGTGTGGGCAGCAGGGCAAGGGGGGTGATTCTGCCCCTCTACTCTGCTCTGGTGAGACCCCACCTGGAGTACTGTGTCCAGCTCTGGAACCCTCAGCACAAGAAGAACATGGAACTGCTGGAACAGGTCCAGCGGAGGGCCACGAAGATGATCCGAGGGCTGGAGCCCCTCTCCTATGAGGACAGGCTGAGAGAGTTGGGGTTGTTCAGCCTGGAGAAGAGAAGGCTCTGGGGAGACCTCATAGCAGCCTTCCAGTACCTAAAGGGGGCCTACAAAAAGATGGGGAGGGACTCTTTATCAGGAAATGTAATGATAGGATGAGGGGTAATGGTTTCAAACTGAAAGAGGGAAGATTTAGATTAGATATGAGGAACAAATTCTTCACTGTGAGGGCAGTGAGGCACTGAAACAGGTTGTCCAGGGAGGTTGTGGATGCCCCATCCCTGGAAGTGTTCAAGACCAGGCTGGATGATCTTTAAGGTCCCTTCCAACCCGAACCATTCTATGATTCTATGACAATCTGGAGCAGCTTGGTGTATCCCCATGCAAAGGGCAGCAACACGCACAGGTACTAGCGCAGGTTTTGAAAGGACTAGTCACGTTACTGATGTACCACACCTGAACTAACTAACCCATGTGGGTGGCTTTACCTTCCATACCACCTACCTATAGTAATGTCTGTAGTCTACTGAGCACTTCAGGGTGAGGCAGGATGACTGAGAACAAGCTCTCTCTTGAAGAATGAGTAAGATTCACCACAGTCATTTCCTGTGACTTGGGGATATCCAGACAGATAAAGGACTAAATTGGTTTTTTGTAAGTACAATTAAAATACCGTAAAACTAGCACAGCTCACTGCAAATGAAATAATTGTACGCGACTGTACATAGTTCACCTGGTGAAATAACCCCATTAACACCCTGAAGTTTAAATATGCCGAACTACTGGAGGTGAGACATTTGTGTTAGAAAAATAAAACTATTTGAACTCTGAGTCTATTATTCTGAGATATCCATTGGCCACATATAGACATTTCCTAAGAATTAAAAGCTTTGTATTAAAGAGGTAGAAATATCAGACAAAAAAATTGCCATATAATTACCATGTCTACACCCCATACTAAGGACAGCTAGTGAAAGAAGGTAAAATGAACACATAGGCAGGAGCCAGCAGAAGACTTGGCAGCACTTACGAGACTTCTACATAAAGTAATTACACACGCCACTGGTCTGAGATCAATTATTTATATCCTCTTTTATATATTGTAGCTCACCTTTTATTGGCGATTGTTATTACCAATTCACTTCAACAGAGGGCAAAAGAGACTGAAGTTGTCATCTCAGGCTGGAGGTTGCATGCAAGAGTGAGAATTAAGAGATCTGGGAGGATTACATAGGATCGGAAACATGACCAAAATAAAAGAAAAATACTAGAGCTGTACAGGGTTTGGGTAATTTTAATTTCCCTTAATGCCTCACTGCTCTCCCTATCTGTGAATCACGCTGAAATAAACACAAGAGCTTGGTAAAACAAAATGAACTCCAAACTCTTCTCAGTCATTTTTCTCTACTCTTGAAGAGGTTGTAAGCACTAATTTAATAGTACCGGGAAAATAGACGGTTTGGTGAACTGGAAGCACATTCTCCTACATTTTCTTTTGCTGACTTTTAATGCAGCAAATTTCCGAATAATTCAGTGCACTTAAGGGAATTTCTTGTGGGGAATGACCACTTTATTTGTTTTTATTTTCTCTCTGATTTTATTTCTCCATTAGAACGGGGGCTTTGCAGGCTCTCTAATAGAGCATTTCAAAGGGTCTCTTTTCTGTTACTGAGCTTCAGACTCTTTCAGTGACACTTTAAAATTCATCTGCTTTCAGACACAAAGGTATAATATCCCAGCGGTTATTAAAAAGTCTAATGTCTTATGAAATGTGAAATAACAGACTTTGTTTGGTCTCTGGGATAATTACTTCTTTCATTCCACCTAAGAATGCAGAACAGAAAGACGGCTGTGTTCTCTGCTCTGCAACGAATCCCACCACTTTGACCTTCGTATCCTTAAAGAATTCCTCACACAGGGATACTTGTCTCCTGCTATTCTTCCCAAATTTTGCCTTAACTGATACAATTTGCTGTAGCAGCCTTAATACAGTATCTTTCAATAATTGATAGCTTTTCCACCAAACTCTTTCCCTCCAAGTTTGTTTTTTTTTAAGTACACTTGACCTACCAGTCGTCCACATTTGCTGACTGTCTGCTTCCTTGATGTTCATGGTTTTTATTTGGCTATGACTATGTTTTAAACAGTATGGATTTTGTCCCCCGGCAGTTTGTAAGTGCTGTGAAAGACAACATTTGAATTCAAAATTATCTTGACAAATGAGAAAGAGTTGATGAAATGAGGAAATATAACAAAAACAAGGGGGGGAAAATGTCCGCTTAGAAGCAGAAAATCAACTACAGAAATACAAAAGGGGAAACAGCCTGACAAAGAACTCAACTGCAGAAATTAATCTAAGACTTTCTGCAGAATGCAACAGAAATATGAGATGACAATGTGATACTGCTGCAAAAAAAGTAATTGTTGCTCTGGGATATGTTAGAAGGAGCATCACATTCAAAACAGTACAGCAATTCTATTCACTGTGGGTGAGTTCTTACCTGGAATACAGTATTTGTTTTTGGGCGCTATACCTTAAAATAAAGGGTTAGGAAATGAAAGAAGGTGTACAGAGGTACTGACTTGTAATGGAAATTATTAAGGCGGCAGAAATGAAGTAGGAGCGGATATAGCTGCGTAAACACAAGAAGAAACAGCAGAACAATGTAAAAAATGGGCTATATTCATAAATATGGACGTAGTCCACAAGGGTACAATTGAGGACTGTTGCCTCTGTTAAGCCCAGGAGGCCTGCACTCCAGTAAAACCACCCACAGCCTATCTGTCAGCAGAAGACCTTACACTCTAACACAATGAAGATGGGAAGAAGGTTACAGCACATCACATATGCCGTTCCCTTTCCTTTCAGCCCAGCTGGAATTCAGACTATGGCCTTAAGGAATGTAGAGCAGACCTGCCTAAAATTGATGGAGGTGGAAGTTTAGCAAAATTCTGATGCAAAAGGATCATGCCATAGTAATTTCTGACTCTTGAGTATAAAAGACCTGTCCAAAAAGTAATTTGTTGTTGTTTAAGAGATGTGATGAGGACCTGACACCTAGTGTCCCTTCACAGAATCACAGAAGGGTTGAGGTTGGAAGGCACCTCTGGAGGTCATTTGGTCCAATTTTCCTGCTCAAGCAGAGCCACCTAGAGCTGGCTGCCAGGCACGGTCTCCAGGCTGCTTTTGAATATCTCCAAGGATGGAGAGTCCATGGCCCCTTATCCTTTGTGTTGGACACAAGTGGCCCAGGCCAGACCACCTCAACACTTATGTCTTGTTTCTTGTGAGTACGTGGATGTGAGAGTGTTAAGTGAATACAACATTGAGAAAATGACAGTGAGTAGGTAAAGCCAATTTACTTAGAGATTTTGTAAAATAATATCACCTTCTCCTTCCATAGAGTCTCACACTGAGTTTTTTTACACTAACTTCTTAGCAGAGAGGAAAGCACAGGCAGTGGTACGTGCTGGAAGGCTGAAAGGCCTGGGTTTGTGTAGCCTGGATGAGAAAAGCTGCAGAGGAATTAAGGTGATAGTTTTCCATACGTATTACATTATTATTAAGAGGACAACAACCAGCTGTTCTCATGGATGCTGGAAGAAGGACAAAAAGAAAACAGCTTCAGTCGCTGCTGCAAAACGATTTTGTCTGAGTATCAACAGGAGTGAAAACCTGGCAAGAGCTTACCTGGGGAGACCTTACGGCCTCCTCACCAGACACCGTGAAGCATGTGACCAGCTTTTTGTCACCAATGTCTGGATGCGTTCAAATCTGTCTTACAGCTGGGGGCTGGACCAGACCGCGCATCAACAGCGCGTTTTTGGTGCTCGGTGCCAGATTTATTGCCAAAGGCCCTGTGACTCGGAGACCCTGGTGCCAGCCCAGATCCATGTCAGTTAGAGACGTGGTGCCTGCGCCAAAGTTTTGTCACCACTGGGCTACACAATCTCGTTTAGTCTCTTCCTGACCTATGTTGTTATGGTTGCTATGAAACCCTTACTCATGGAAGCAATTTTTCCACTGGCTCTGTGGACTTCTGCTCTGTTTCTCACTACCAGGAATGTTAAAACATTTTTATTTCTTTTTCAATAAAATTGAAAACAGCTATGCTTGAACTAGGGGGAGGGGGGAGGGAATTTGTTTTAGCCTAACTTTTTCATTTCAGCTGTCTTTTGAAAAACTCTATTTGTTGGCAAGATGTTACACAACTGCAATTCTTTGAGCAGATCTTTTGTTATTATCTGTCTGACAAGGAGATGGCAGCAGGGTGGTGCTGTTGCATTTTTCTCTTCATTTGCTTTTTTGGTTTTTTTAATCTCTATTTTTCAGGAGTAACCAAACCGAGCTTCTGAAGCTTTGGTGGTTTGCCAAAAGTACACATGGAAATATTTGCATCAGGTATAAAGTTAAAAAAAACCCAAATAGCTATGCATTTTCAAAATGTTTCAGGGGAATTTTGAACACAGTACTCCCATGGCCTTTTCAGATAACTGCAAAACTTGGCTCTAAAGCAAGCTATGAGATTGAACATTCAGGTATTGAAGGATGAATGAAGCCTACAAAATCTTTATGTTGTGTAATTGCTGGGAGAAATCTTATAGTGAGAGCCGGACTGAAGTGGTAGATCCTCTACCTGTACTTTTAGTGGGCTGAAGTTAAAAAAACATAGCTTGTGTACAGTCTGGTTTTGAAGTGCTCCTCTTTTCTACGTTTTTTTGTTGTTTTTTCTTGGTTTTTTTTTCACTTTGCAGCATTTCTATTACATTTTCATTCATGAAATGTGAAAATAGGAGGCAGGTAACTAAGGTAACAATGATGTCCGTGGTGTGTATCCGGGAGTGCACAAGTCTCACATCACAGTCATAAGCTGTACCTTGTCTGTAACAATCCCCGCTCTCCTCCCATCATTTAGGAAATAAGATGTCACCAGCGGGACCACAGTTTGGGGAGGACCCACAAGGAAGGAGGACACCTGAATATTGCACAATCCAAATATACATAGATGTCACTGCAACTGTTTGCCGGGCACATGGAAACCATGAGGTGCCTGTGGCTGAGTCAGCCTGGGGTAGATGCTCCTGGCAAGGAGCCGGGTAATTCACTCGGCCCTTGTAGCCTCACTAAGTGTGAAACCTGGCCAGGAGTCGTGACAATGAGTAAGGCACATGCTGAGGTGGTCGGGGCAGACTGGCTGTGTCACAGGGCAGCACGCTGTAAGTCAAACTGGGGACACAAGAAAACATGTCTTACTATGCATCATTACCCTCTACCAGGTATCCCCATCGTACTGCCTTCCTTCTCTTGTTCAGCTCTGTGCTGCTTTCTTTATCTAACAGGGTGAGAAAAATGCCTGGTGTCAGATGGTACAGATAGTGCTCGTTTGCTAATACCGGTGCTGTCATCAATAAGGTCGAGAGACGTAGTTTCTGTTCTGATGAATTCACTCATGTCCTTGCAGACTATTTCTCTTTTCAAGCCAACAGTGTCAGTGGGTCTTTGCTAAGCATAGTTGCTCCAAAACTTCCCAATTAAATTTCTCAACTTATTTTTGTCTGAAAGTGCCTGCACTTAGACTCGCTGTACTGTCGTGACCCTAAACCGCAGCTGCTTGACAACAGATAACCGTATTAGCAAGTGACAAGCTTATCTGACAAGTGGCTTTTGGTCCAGATTCTTGTCTGTACAGTTTAGACATCATGAGTCCTGTAGGCCATTTTGGTATCAGCAATAGACTAGAGATTGAAAATAGATTGCTTACATGTATTTATTGCTTTACACAGAAAAAAAAAGTTTACCTTGCTCTTTTCTCCTTTCCCCAAACAGGACTCCCCCCTTTCTTGAATCCATCTCTTCAGTCTTATTTTCGTTTCTTCCCACTATTCGAGCTCAGTCCATTCAAGCTCTGGGCACCCCTCCAGACATCTTTCCATTTCAGGAACTCTCTACTTTTCCCCTGGAACCAGTATATATGTGAGTAGATTGGTAGATTGCTGAGCACTCAAATCCCTTTTTGTCAGCACTTCTGCCCCCTTGGCATTCCTGCGTAGTGACAATTCTGCATTCCCTGTATTGCAAAATTTTGCTGGTTTGTATCTGCAAATGAAGTTAGAGATGACGACAGCCTCTCACCTGTAGAACGGTTAACTGAGTTGAATACATCAATAGAGCTCTAGAGATGGGCTTTTTATTCAGCCTTTGAGCCTTCCCCCTCCAACTTCTGCTGCCTTCTCCAAATAACCCTGCAATACTTCCTGGTTTGGGGTTTTTTACGTAAGTGAGCTTCGGATTTTCAGAAGTGTTTAGCAACGGTGAGTCCTTCAATGTTTAGGTGCATAATTTGACATGTTTTAAAAAGACTCAGGAGTTTTACTCCTGACCCAATTTTCAAAAGGTAAACATACGGACGAAACCATGAAAATCTTTGAACAATCTTCATCCTGGCTCCTGTTAAGAAACTGTTCCCTAGTTAGTTTTAAAATGGCGTTTGATCAGCTTATGATAGGACAAGAGGAAGAGGCCCCAGGGAGGGGCCAGGGGAGGTTTAGGTTGGCTACTAGGAAAAATTTCTTCACCTAAAGGTGAAGAACGACATTGTCCATGTCAAACATTGGAACAGGCTGCCCAGGGAAGGGGTGGAATTGCCATCCCTGGAGGTATTTAGAAGATGGGTAGATGTGGTGCCTGGGGACATGGATTAGTGGTGTTTTTGTCAGAGTTAGGTTGATGGCTGGACTCAATGTTCTGAAAGGTCCCTTCCAACCTAGACAATTCTATGATTCTATGCTATGATCACATACATGAATTCTGCCATATGGGAAACTGCAAAAACCAGAACAAAATGCACAATGATTACTATAATGTTTTTCCAGCTTCCCCCTCTTAATCATCCAGGATGCTGCCAATGAAGTAAATAAACGTGCCTGCTTACAGCGCACGACTCGGATAACCATCTCTGCCCCTCTCTGCCCGAAGATCGGTAGGTGCCTTCTCCCTTCTCTGACGGCTCCAGCAAACTGCTCGTTACAAGGTGACAACGCCGCAAGGACCAAGGAAACCCAGCGCTGCCTGTCTCGAATCGCACCCGCAGCTCCCCCTTCCCGAGGCTCAGCGCTGGCGAGCCCCGGGACGGGCTGTGGGCGACAGCCCGGCGCTCAGCTCGCCCGGGCAAGGGCGGACTGGCCCGCCGGGGAGTGGGGGTGGCCGCCCCGCCCGCCCCCCGCCCCGCCGCCCCCGCCGCCGCCGCCGCTCCGCCTCCGGGGCAGGGAGGGCTCGGGGCGGACCGGGCTCCCCGGCGGCGGGAGAGCGGGCGCGGGGGTCCCAGCCTCGGGAAGATGAACGCGGAGAACCAAGACGTGCTGCTGGATCTGGAGGGGGAGGAGGAGGGAGAGGAGGAAGATGATGATGATGACGGGGAGACCGGTGAGTCGCGGGCTGGCGCGGGGAGGGTGTCCCCGTCCCCCCCTTCCCGGGGCTGCGGCGTGGGGAAGTTCCTCCCGGAGCCGGTGTCGCGGGTGGGGAGGGCACCTGCTGTCGCCGCCCCCCCGGGCGGCGAGCGGGACGGTGGCCGGAGGGGGCTGGCAGGCAGCGGGGCATGCACCACGGCTCGCCTCCTCCTGCTGCAACTTCTGGTGGTTTTTCCCCTGGAAAACACGCGCAGCCTTTGCGTGCGCGGGCGGGGCGGGCCGGCCGGGGCTGCCTGGCGGAGCGGCCGCGGCTCCGAGAGCGCCAGCGCGGCTGAGTTGGCGGAGGGGCACCGAAAACTTTACCTGATCCTGTCCCTCACCTGGGGAGGGAGGCGCCTGAGGTGACACCCAAGCAGCGCTTCGTTTTCTCTCTCTGCTGGAGAGACCTTCGGTGTGGCAGCTCCCATGGCCCAGCACCGGCACAGCCTGCGCCGGAGTGCCTCGCTCCCTTGGAAAACGCGAGGAATGCCATCGCCCCCTCACACCCCCGAGCTTGCAGCATCCCCCTGGGCTGATCCGGGCGGCTGCCATCAGCTTCGAGGGACAGCAGCCAGCTCTTCTCGCACTGCCGGAATTTAATTTGACAGCCAAGGAAAGGAGGGGAAAAATTACACCCCCATCCTACACCCCACCCCCCAAAAAAGAAAAAAGTAAGGGGAGAAAATTGGCAAAACGTAGATGGTAATTTTGCTGGGGGGAAAAAAAAATGCATATTGTGTCTGCCAGAAATGCAGACAGTAAAATGACCAGAGAGTTTTAAATTCAAAGACAGTGTACGTTCCGTCTTATCCCAAAAGCGGCAGCCCGGGACAATGACATTTGTATTCACTGTGGGAATGAATTCTATTAAAGTATTTCCAGAAAACAGCCCAAAAGGGGTTGGTTCTCAGCTGGTTCAAGACTATAAGGGCTCTATTCATTTCACTAAAAAGACACAGATTTACTCCAGTTCAGAAGCTGGTTTCAGCTCCAGTACCCCAGATATTCTGAAGTCCTTTATTCTGCTTAGCTTGTTAAAATGGAACTGACAAACAAAGAATGCAGGCAAATGTCAACTCGACAAGCGAGTAGAAGATAGATTTGTATATATAAATTTTATCAAATAAAAAGGGTTCTTGCTCATTAGTGTTCAAAGGTTATAAATAATTTTAGTGATAAGTACAGAATTTTTATATTTTTTTAATATTGGGACTGAATTTCTGCATTAGTAAAAAATTCTAATGGCATTAACTGTCTCTGATACTTATGTTGCCTCTAAATACTAATCCTTAATAATGGCCAGTACGGTTTACCCTCATTTATTCAGTTAGCTCACTCCAAAAGTGTGTAAAGTTTAAGCCTCACCCAATGCCTGTGGAAATCAGGGAATGTCTTTCCTCCAACATTACTAGCCTTTGTTTCAGATGCTGTGGGAGTATCCCTTGCTTTACAGTAACAGTCCAAAGACTAATTCAGTTTTCCATATGAAGTGAGGCAGAGGAATTGTTTGACTCCACTCCCCAAATTGAAGGGTGGATCAGCACTGCAATGTATTAATCAACACGTGCCTTTTTCTTTCCATTCTTTCCATACCCAGAGGACAACTAAATTTTTTCCTACTCATGACTCTCTATCAAATTTGGGGTTAGTTCAGCTCCCAGAGGCAGCAAATCACGAGCTACGTGTTCTGCTTGCAGGATCCAGCAGTTTGGAACAACGCATGCTGTGTGGCAAAACTGGGTAAAAATTGAGCAAGGAGGATTTCGTGAGTTGTTGTGCAAAGCCTGTTACGCAGCGACCAGCGCTGTCACATTTTCTATTCTGCCTTGCAAAATGCATGGTTAACAGTCTTGAGGTTTTTACGTTAGGTATAATTACAGGAGAGCTATTTTATTAGTCTAAGAAACTTGTAAATCGTCCATCTACCGCCAGTTTTATTGTATCACTTCCACCTGCATTTTTCCCAAGAAAGCCATCCCTGCTTTAGCAAGTATGCAGGCTGCCTTCTGAACTCTTTCCGGTTCTATCCAAAGATCAGTCCCAAGTGTTTATAGCTCATCAGGCAGGCATTATCATGGCATATCAGAGTTTGTAGTCATGGCACAGAAAGGCAGTGCTCTGGCTGGTATTGGCATACAGTTGGTTATGGTTATCCACGCTGATGACTAGCAAACCACGCACGTCAGAAGCAGACGTAGGCAGGAGTCCAGAGAAGGAGCCAGGCTTGGGAGTCCCAGTCCACGGGAAAGCACCACAGTCGCGCTGCTGGCCGTATGCGGCTTCGAAATGGATTGTTTCGGTCAGACTTGTGCTTCAGGAAGAAAGTCTTGTCCCAAGGTTAGGCTTTTTTGACAAGCAGAAAACCTTTTTCCCCCCAGTGCTTAAATAAGATGGGCAACATTTTCTTTTGGAGTCCGACTGTTTTCAAGAGGATTGTTACATTGGTGACATCAATTTGTTTCTGAGATGTCTTGTTACCAGGCAGAAATGGTGGGAAGGACATTGACCTGTGGTTGCCACAGCATTTAAAATTCTCCAAACCCATTATTTTCTGCCTAGAAACTGTCAGACAGTTCCATAAACTGTAAAGTTTTTCTTTCCCTGGTGCCAAACCTCATACCATGTCTAAATTAGTTTCCTTGTGTTTGGGGATTTACAGAATATCTGAGTCTGCTCTCCAGAAAAATTAACTTCTGCAGACAATATCCAGAGACATCCGCTCTGGCTAACCATTCCGCGTGAAATACTTTTCTCTTCGTTGGGATATGTTGGCATCCGAGTTGTTCCTTGAGCCTTGAGCGTACAAGATCTTCCCGTCTTTCGACACTGCTGCAGTAATTATCAAGCCATGCTTTATAGGTGACCAAAGAATGGATGTTCGTTAACCTTTTTCTTGTCACACAATATAGATACTGTGCTGATGAGGATTCCAGCTCTTCTTTCTGAAAAGTATTTCATGCTTTTTTAACCAAGTATTGAATAAGTTTTTACGTTTTTACCAGGTACAATAAAAACATACAACAGTACTGGCTTACTCAAGCAACATCATTCGTGGAGTTGCAACCTGAAATAACCAGTTTTGTGCAGCCCACTGCACAACTGGAACTGTGTCCTAAGGGGTGATGTGATAATCTGAATGGTGAAAAGCAGGTGTAGCTATTCTTCACCTCCTTAGTTTTGCTCACTGTTCTGTCCTCTGCTTGTTTCATCATGGCATATGCTGAATTTTATCATATTGCCTGCCTAGATCTTCTATTATTTCATATTCACTAGTTTTATTAACTTGACCTGCTTCTCATATGGCCCTACATATATTACTGATATCATATACTGTACTCCAGTATGAATGTACAGCATATCAACAGTGTTCTACAAATTACTCCAGTGTTTGTCTTCATGATGCTGTGAAATGGTCAGTTTTCTGTAGAAGTCTTCTCAAGGCAATGGGAAGTCTCAACAATTAGATTCCTTGATTGAAAAATGTGGTTTTGTCCTGCTATTTATTAACTGTAATCCCCGCACTGTGGGAAATTTAAAAGTCGTCTACCCGGCAGTAGGTGTAAGGATCAGATCTGATAATTTTATAACATGGAAGGCTTTATAAGCAGATTCTTTAACAAAAATGTAATTCTGCTTCTGAAAGGACAACATCTTGCTTTTCAGTCTGTCTACAGTAGTGAGTAGTTCCACTGTTATCCCACCTGGCTTTCTCCTCTCTTTCTTCTCTGTCTTGGAATCGACCTAAAAATTATTGGGGCACATTTCAGTCACCCACTGTCCTGCAGAAGACTGGGATGGGTATGTCCGATGAGCTGAGAATCAAGAATTTCTGCTCCCCAGTTGTGTGCTCTGTTTGTGTCACCGTTCTTGTATGTGTGCATCTAGAAGACGAGGAACAGGAGCAAGCAGGAAGGTAGACGTATGTCTCACTTATTCAGACTTACAGTTGAGGCGGTGAGACACTCTTCATGGAGAACTGGGACTTGTATAGGTCCGGGAAACATCAGCCCGTAATACTGCTCAAAATTTAAACTACCTTTCATGTCCTTCCTCTTGTATCTGTTACCCTGATGGTTTACCTACATTTCTTCCTCTCTTCGTGTTTCAGTAATTTTATTTTTTTTTTTGCTTTCTTCCCACTTCACTTTCGCCAAATCCAAGCCAGGCAGGAGTAACAGCCTTGTTACCTGGTATGGTTGCATTTGAAGAGTACACTGCTGGTATCACTCACTTTTTAATGCTGATTTAATGATTTCTCTACAAAACTACTAAAAATCACATAGTGAGAGTATAAATATTTAACTACAATATAATTACTGTTTTGCAGCTATTTGTAATTCATAAAGTCTGGAGGTGATTCCTTAAAGTTTTTCCTCTATTTACACAGCCCACAAGTTCCTTTAAAAGGAAAAACACCCATTTATGCTCAATATCTGGGACTTTTAAAATGACTTTTCAAGCATTATCATTTGTAAAAAAGAAAACTTATTAAAATTGATACGTAGGAAACAGCCAGGCTTGTGTTACATGGTACAGAACTCCAGCAGTCCCGTAGCGTTACACTTACTGAAAGTAACGCAATCAACAACTCCCCTAAAATGTCCTAGTATCAGCTGATTTGCAATTTAGGCACTCTATCAAATTGCAGATAGAGAGCTTGAATTTCAGAAGACCAGAGGCCTGGAAGGGGTGATCTGTGCATCCCATAACAGGCGTCGCGTCAGTCTGTGGGTCGCACAAATAGACCCTAGAAAAAGTAATTAGAGAAGGGTTATGAATAAGATCCGTTACTATACACATGGAAAGTTCAATAAAGTTGTTATCATTTAAATCACCTCATCCTAGTGTTTCTTGGTACCTGCCATTTCCTAGGAAATGATGGGTAGCATGCTGTGGAATTAAGGTCTAGTTTGCCACTAGACGTGTGGCAAACCACAAGGGGGAACTGATATTAAAACTGGTGTTTTCTTCCGTGGTAAAAAAAAAAAAAAAAACGAAAACCAGAAGGGTGAGTTCTATGAGTGCAATTGACTGTCATAAATTAAATAGTCTTTGTAATGCCTTCCAGCTTATCCCTTGTAAAGAGCAATGGATTTTTTTTTTCTTTTACTCTCTTAGTTTGAGATAACACATTCCTATACAACCCCCCAGAAAGTCGAATAAAAAAGCAGTGGCCTAAGTTTGGGATTGACTGGGATAGGTCAGGAAAAAGAGTTGCATATTTTTGTGCATTATAAATAATGCACAAACAATAAATCAAAGTATCGCATGCTTGACATGAGAAGATCTTTGGAAAAGGTGCTGCAGGCCTTAAGCATCTGGAGCTGCTGCAGGCGTGTGTTTAACAGGATAATGCATTTAACAGGGTGTGAATGCCAAGGAGGAGGACACTGAAGAATGGTGCTGTGGGTTTGGATTGTTTATTGTTCTTAGATTCAGAAAACAAAGGTGAGGACAGGAATATTATGCAAGTGCTGAGCTCTGTGTTCTAATGAACAGAAAAAATAAGTTGGCTTTTACTGGATTGTCACTGTCGCTTCAGTGCATGGCGCTGGCATGGTCCTTTTGAACAGTCTGAAGCATTGCTCTGTAGAATATACATGTTATTAAACTGATATTTGATTTATGTCTTTAATATGACATCAAAAAATAGTTTCACCAAGGCATGGGCCTAGTATCACTTGTCAACTTTTTAGGGGGGTTTGATTCAAATCCAGGCTCAGTGTGAATGTAGGTGGAACAGTTTTCCCACCGAAGAGCGTATGTGTTCATCTGCTGCCCTGGCTGCGATGAGAGCCCGCTGGGACGTTGTTAACATTTCGTGTTAGGGTTCAAGTCTGATGAATCTGGAAGTTGAAATGAAAGCCGTAGGCTGTAATGTCACAAACTTGTCAAGCCAGCGTAAATTGGCTTGGCTACCAAAAGAAGTATTCCCCACAAGCACCTTACAGCAGCAGCTTAAGTCTTCGTGGCATTTGGCCTTATTTTTCATTGGGGTGTGTCAGTGGAATGCAAAGCTACAGAGAAGGACAGTGTACCCTTTACTTTCTTATCGCCAGTGTCTTCTGTGGGAAATGAAAACTGGCAGTCATGCAAATTGCCATCAAACAATGGATTTTGTTTGATAATCAGCCTAAGAAAGCAAACATCTGAGTGCAGAATCCTTCATCTTCTCCACCCTTCATGCTTTACTCAGGTATCCTACATCCATCTGAAGGCTTCGTGACAGGATGAGTGTCTTGATTGCTTCCTGAGGAATTATACAGGCACCCGAAATATATTTTTTGTTTAGTGCAATGGAATAATTTCTACCCCTTATTCTGACCTGTCCCAAACTTAGTATATGATAACAATAGTAGACATGTAGGCACAATTCCCTGCATGGGCTTCAGAAGCAAGATCCTGAAGCATCACTAGAGCTAATTAAAAAAAAAGCCCTCAACCTCAAGATGGCTTGATTTAATCTTTGAGCTGTCCCCACTCCTCTGCAGGGTTCAGAATCACTCCCCAACCTCCTCATGTACCCATGGGGTACCTTCCCTAAGGAAGTCAAGAGGTGTGCTCAGGCCCCCCGCTTGTGCACACGTGATTTAGTTCTCTGCCTGTGCAAAGATAACTCGCCTAAAGCAGTTGCTGGTTTGTCAGGGATGGGCTGCGGAGTGCCAAAGGGTAGGGAATGGAGAAGACTTACACTTTAATTAGCATCAGGCAGCCTGGCATATGTTCTTCCATTGCGTGGTCCTATCAAATGGGAGTATAATCCCTTTTTCCCACTCCTATCCTGCATCCGTGTCAGAGCAGCTTCCTCTTCACAAGCCTTCAGTTCCAAACCTCACCAATCTAGATGGCCCATCTCCTGTGCAGCACGTGACCTGTCGAAGGGCGTAATATTACTGAATGCAAAATAGGCAGAGCCCAGATAGTTGTGCTAATGGCAATACCCACATTAATAAACCGTGTGTGTTATGGTTGTAAAAGGGTGAGATTCAGACCAGCAGGAAGAACCAGGAAGACCAAACGGTTTTGGAAAGAGACCATATTTAAACATCTTTAATGACTACCAGATTCGTGTTGGAAAATTAACAAAAATGTCTCAAAACACAAACTGACTGAACTTTAAGCAGTGTAGTTACAAGTCTGTTGGAGCATAAACATTCTTTAATTGATTTTATGCCTCATGTGGTAGAAATTGCAGCTTAGTTTCAAAATATTGTATAAAGGCTGAATAAGATTGAACCCTTCAATTTAGTGTTTACATTAAATAATTTCCAGCTATACCACTAATCATCAATATTCTTTATACATAACTGAAAATCGGAGTTTTGTAGGAACCGCCACCAATAACAGATTTTTCTTTGCTTTTATAGTTTCCCTTCCTTCCTTTCTTTTTTTTTTTTTGTTTTTTTTTTTGTTGATGGATTTCCCCTGACCCCACTAATCTGGTTAGTCAGGTTCTCCAGCATTTTTTAGATATGATTTATCACGGGACATTAAATATTTGCATAGGAGACTGCTTACAGTACAGTCATCAGAATGAGCTGCTGCACCAGTATTCTTCTGTAGGCAGCAGCCACCACCTCTGTTCTGTTCAAGTGCTGTTTGAGAGCAGTTGCTGCAGCAGCTAAATGTCTGATATCTTGAGTGTCCATGGTGGGTTTCTGTCCTGTGGGCTTCTAACTTGGGTGGATCTTTTGCCAAGGCATCTGGCTTTGAGAGCGTCTACAGGAAGATCTTGGTTCTTGCTCCACTGCTGGCGCAGAGACCCGTGATGAGTCCCTCAACCATTACTACTTTGGGAAATTGCAGTCAGATGAGGAATTTTAACTGGGTGTGTAAGAAAATTTGGAAGGAAGAGTGGGAGCAAGAAGCACTTGAGCTGAGATGCACTGAATGTCCTGTGCTGTGGCGGTGCCAGAGCTAATGCATTTTGGTGAGGAGAAGAGATGAGATTAGTGACTTTTCAGTGAGTGAAAGATTTCTTCCTTTGTGGGAGGAATATTTAACTGAGAAAATGTCGCCTGGATTGCAGCTCAGGGTGGAAAGTATGAGAGCTGACTATAAAATGTTGTCGGTGTAGCAACCCTGCTGAAGATGCTGGGAACTGATATTCGTAATCCAAGGACATGCTGCTGTGATCTGGCACAGTGGAGGAGTGGAAGAAGCAGCACGTCCTGCCTGCGGAGAAGCTGGGGTCTGTCGATGTCAGTGGAGGGAGCTTGAGATAAGCACCAAAGCCTAGAACTTAGACCAGTGGAGAGACCCCTGTAGCACAGACTGGGGTCGTGACTGAAGGGTCTGGTAAAATAAGAAGTGTTGAAGACATGGAAAGAGTGAGGAGATGGAAGTAAAGGCAAAATATCTGTTGAGGCCTGGGTACAGACTACAAAAGTAAGTAAGTAAAGGGCAAAGAGGAAGAACTCATGACAGCATTCGTAAGGGTAAAGCCAACCAGTGCAGCTATTCACCTATTTATCTGGTCAGGAACTCATAAGCAGTGGCATAAAGATTCTTCCAAGTCCGTCAGGAAAATAAGGTACGGTGAGGGACTCAGGTAATATAACTTGTGCAGTGAATTGAAATAATTAATCTCTGGTGCTTGCATGCATATTTTTAATATATAGTAAAAATCACAATGTGTTCATAGGTAATTTATCCAGCAGGAAAAAAAGGGCTATATTTATACCATTAATTATTTGCAAGAAATTTCCACTGGTTTAGGTTTGGCACTGCAGTTAGAGATAATGACGTTTAAAAAAACAAGACAGAGATGATGATCCAGAGGGCTCTAGCATTGCCAGAGAGTTTTATTAGTTTGTGTGCAATATTAGTAAAATTATTAGTGTTCTCTTTCTATGTGATTTTTCCTTAAGTAGTCTAATGGAGTTTTTATAGGCATTAATGAACAAGGATGAGGTCAAACAATGCACACTTCACCGTTGTGAGCAGTCCCATTGACTGGAGTGGGAATAGCATTATTTTTGTAAATGCTATTCATAGTAAAGAATGCAGAACTAGTCCCTAATGGACGAAATATCTTTATTAAATCTTTCATCATCTCTGCATATACTGATTTATTCTAGGAAAAATAATTAAATTCATTTAATTATTCTGCTGTCTATAAAAGACAAGAAGGAATTTGCACAAAAGGACAGTTTAATCTATAAAGTAATGGCTGTGCTAAAGGCAAACAGCCCAGCAAAAACTCCTACAATAATTGGTAAGACTTAAACATGTAACGTATTATTTAAAAAAAAAAAAAAAAAAATCAATGTGACTTGAAGAATAAATGAGCCAATGCTGTATTTTTCTTTTTTTTAACTTGTTCCTTGATGATAATAAAGTTAGGAGAGAAAAAGCTTCAAGGGTAATGCAGTCAGGCCAAATAGAGCTCCAGAGGTTTTTCTAAGTTTATTGGTGTTTGCAAGAAGACCAAAACTCTCTTTCAGACTTCTTATGCACAGAAGAAGGTGGTTTTAGGTGGAAGCGGGCTATTAATCCGCAGCTTTTAGAAGAAAAATATGAAGAGTCCCTCAATTGCTAAAACTACGAAATATTTTCTAATTAGGAAACAAAAGTATACAGTTTATTTCTAAACTCTGGGTTCGACACTGGGAGTGCTTACAAACATGAGCCTTTCCATCTACATGCATGAAGTAGCTCAAAAATGCCTGTAGGTTTTGACTTTAAACTTAATATTTTCATAGTCGAAGTAATTAAAAGTATCTTTTTGGGACCCTCTTGTAAACACACTGCATAACAGCTGAGCGTAGGAAATACTTTAAAGCAAACATTCTGAGAAACTCATTACAGAAATTCAAATATCTCTCCTTGGAGACATGTAAATTTAAGAGCAACGGGTATAATTTTATAAACATATTTCAAACTTAAGTTTTCTAATTAGATAGCTCATTGATCCACAGGCATTGAAGTCTAACCAAACAGCGATCTGCAATTACAATTTGGTTAATCACTTCAGTTCCCAATGAAAAGGCTTCACAGCTGCCCGGAGGCTTGGCATTGGTGAGGAACACCATGGGATCAGCTTGGCTGCTAAAAAAGCTGTGTCTGTAGCTTGGGGCAAGCGCTGCGCATGGGCTGCCCCCCTGTAAAACCCACGGAAGGCAGGGTACGCTCCTTCCCCGTGCAATTGGGCAGGAATTTCGACAGTGTGCTTGGGGTTGATCTTGGCAAGCCCATCTCATGGCAAAAGCAAAAGTGGTTTGTCTTCTTTATGTTTCCTGCCTAAGGACAACTGATTTGGGTCAGTTGCTCTGGGACAGGAAAAAGAAAACCAACCAAAAAATAAATCTCACGTTAATTTAAGCAAGGAAAATTCCGTCAGGTTCAAGAAGGCTCTGAGGGACTGGCAGAAGTCCGGGTGCATTTGTGTGATGATGTGCTTCAGTGCTGGAGCAGGTGAAAAAACAGCTTATCATACTCTTGACCAGAGGGTTAATTCTCCACTGAACCTTTAGGTCACAGTCCTTCAGCAAATCAGCCTTCAGAGATATGCATGTTTATTAGGCCAGGTTCTGGGCACGCACGTGATCTAGGCAGGGAAGGCAGAGTGCTTGCACAAAAACGATAAACAGCTTGCACTGCTTCCTCGTTTTGGTCCTTTGAACCTCTCAAAATATCAGCAATATTACAGTTTAGCAGGGCTGAGTTAAATCAAATCTCACTAACAACTCATCTGAAATTTCTCAGGGAAAGAAAACACATATAAACAGTGGCATTTTATGATGTTTGGACCCAAGTTGTGTAGTGCTTGTGATAGTTCTTACATTGTCAAAATGTCACGTATTCCTCTCAGCCCATGGCAGGAATCCAGATTTTTACAGGTTTACCTGGAGTTTGATCCTATAGTCCTCACACAACAGCCTAAACTTCTGAGGTAGCAAGCTGCCGCTCATCTCTGCACACCAATCCATGTAGGGATGTTATTAGGAGCCAAACATGACACAAACACGAGAACAATCCTTTTGAGTTACGTGGAACCATCAGCATCCATAGTTATAAGTGTGTAAATGCTGCAGCCTCAGCTCCCAGTGACTGTATATTGCTGTTCAGAGTGGGGTTTTCCAGTGGGTTTTTTCAGTGGTTTATCTTCCAAAGCTATTGATGGTGGAAGGATAAATATCTGTCTAAACAGCGGTACTCCATCAATCGGTTGCGGCTGGTGTATCCTCACCTTTCTTTTTTTGTTTGTTTCCTCTGAGTTTAATTAAATGTTTTGGGGATAGATGTTTATCCTGCACTCTAGGATAAGACCAAACGTGTCTATCAGAGGAGTTTCTGCATCTCTCACTGCGTACAGTTCACTGAAAAAAGCCAGTGACCCTTCTCCTCAACAGGATGTTCCTCAGGACACCACAAGAACACCTTGCATGCAAAAATAAGCTCCAGAGAAATCCCTTTTGCTTTCAGGAAGTCTTTCAGTTCTTTTTAATCCCCTTCGGTATTTTCTTCACCGTTTTATTTTGCCACCTTTAGGGTCAGTGATTCTCTTGGCCTTCAGAGTGCTGAGTTTCACTCCATATGAGCAGACCTGACCCAGGTGAAAGAGAAATGTCACTCAGAAGTGACATAAGGTGCTCTCAGGGTCCAGACTGCACAGCCAAAGTGCCAACCTCCAGCAAACAGAGAGAGAGGAGTCATTCGGTGATTTCATGTTTAGGGATTGCTCCATTTTGCAGATACCAAACTAAACCAAAGTCTGTGGCTTCAGGAAAGGTGATCATCGAAATCCTAGCTGTGTGAGTTCAGCATGAACATATCCCATTAGTGCTATGTACGGCACAGAGAGAACATTTTCTGGATGCATTTACTGGATCCTAATTTGTTGTCCTTTTTAAGAGATCTCCTTGATACCAGTCCATCAGTCTTCAGTTCAGTAAAATCTTTGGAACTGAGAAGTTTATTCACCTTAGCCAGAAGTTGGAGTTGACACAAGAGCTAGGATGGTCAGATCCTCAGGCTTGTGTTACAGGGATCAGCCTGGATGACCTTGTTGGTAACTTCTTGCCTTACAGTCTTATGAGCTGGATTCACACATTTCAAAAGGTCATATTTTTTCTCCTTGAAACAAAAAATAGAATCTGCAGTAAAGCCACCGTGGTCTTCTCTTAACAAATAAAACAAAACTCAGCATAGCCAATGTCAAGGGATTATGACCAGCCTTTTAACAGACCATCACACTTGCTTTTCCCTATTGTTATCCTGAGATGCGTAAGCAATCTTACCGAAGCTTAAACGAAAAACAGCTCTGTAGAGGCTGCTCGGTTTTTTTCACCTGAAAACTGATTTTTTACATCCTCTCACTTCCACAGTTTTGGAGATATGGAGTAGAATCTCAGTGGAAATGATTTTGTGGAGAGGGGTATGGCTGGGTCTCTCAAGCACTGGTTGTACTCCCACGAAGATCTGTAATGTTGTACGACAGGAGCAAGCCCTATGGTTGTTCCTGTGTTACTGCCGTCTGGTATGTTTATAACATCGTAAAACAGATCAGCAGGACTTGGTAGATACCAAAGTAAAATGTCTTCCCATGCTTTCCAAAGCAAAGCTTGCATCTCCTCTTTTGTAGCCTTTTTTAAGATTCCATGGAATTACACTGTGGTATAGGTGAGATAGGAGGAAGAGAATTTCTGTTTGGCTTTTTCCTCCTTATTATTCTTGCTGCTTGGTTTTGTTATAGCTGAACGGTATCTAAGACTCAAAGCCAGTCATTATTCATCAGCGTCATTAGTGTATAGTCCTGACTTTGCTTCCTTCTGAGATAAGCTATCAAAATACTTATTTTCCACATTTTTATGCTACCTGCCAATCAAAAGGAGACTTGTGCTTTAAAATTCACCTGCATTCTTTCTGACAAGTTCTTAGACTGAATTTACTCCCTCTGGGGTGGCTAATCTTCTAGGAAGGTGCAACAATAGTTAGAGAAGTCTAGAAATGGCACTTTACACTGCACTATCATGTGCTTACTTTGTTGGGTCTAAAGCTGCCTCCACTGTTCCCGCTCTGAAAACCCTGTTCACAACAGTGGTGGGTGACCATGCTGAAATCTGAAGTAGGACATTATCCAGGGAATGATCCTTCTATATGTGTTGCTGACAAGCACATATCTTAGGGTGACGTAATATCTGGATACCCAGTACATTATTAACATCGTTGCACACCAAGCAGTCGAAAAGCTCTTGCTGTCCCATCGGCAGCACTGTTGATACTTTTCCTCAGGTATCTGTGGCATCTGCCTCAGAGTGTGTAGTAATATGTAATATACCTGAGAAGATTTCTGATGTGCCACCTCACGTTGTGGAAGTGAATAAAAACTTACCGCTCCTCGCTCTTCCCAGTGCCAAAAAGTGGAAGAAGCAGTTGCAGGTTCAAAAGCTGTAGAGAGAAATTGATGAATTAAAAAGCCATGTGATCTAAACCACAAATATACTGCTTCTGTCTGATCACATACTATAGGAGCTTCACTGCCCCCGTGCCCTCATCTTACACTTCAGAACACTGAATGATGGTTTTGGCCCAGGCCACCATTGGTCACTCGTGGGGACAGGGGGCTAGGTGGACCACTGAGATGATCCATAAGCACGGTCTTGTGTTCTTACGTGCCCTTGTTCTTCTGTGGCTGCACATACACTCTGTTTCTTAAAAGTCACTGACATTGTGCGAAACCTGTGAACAGCCTTGCAGTCAAAAGGCAGGGCAAGAACATGGACAGAAGGCAGACCATAGGCCAAAGACTCCATGATAACATAAAGTTGAGGACTGGGAGCAGGCCGTCTGTCCAAGGACAAAAGCCAGGCGCTAGAGGTAAGGCCTGCAGCTGAATGACTGCAGTCGAGTGGTGCATTTCCTTCATACATTCAATAGAAAGGACAAGCCACCAGTCAGGCTCACAAGCCAGATCACAGATCGCCCATCCCAGCAAGAGGCTGTTTGCAGCCGAAGGTGTGGTCTGATGGCAGCATTACCTTGGGAAGCTGGTCGCATTACCAACCCTGCCTAAGCTCAAGGCTTGGTCTGGTAAGTGTGCAATGACTGATCTGCATATTCATGTCACTTAAAACTGGGGGCTCTTTACCAGTGGCTGAAATGACCGGGACCTTCAACACAGCATTCTCTCGCCAAAGGAATCCACTGCATTATTCCATCCTTGTCTTATAAGAGGACTGGAATAACTCTTGAGATCTTACCTCCTGCTACTTCCAGGTTCTCAAAGTCCAGGGAAAAATGTTTGTGATCACTCTGGAGTTTGCTTTTATTGCCTCCATATTTTCCAAATGTGTTTGTACGTCTAAGTTTCTTGAGCTGGTATTTTCACATGCATCTATTTTTTTTTCCTTTAGTGGCATAGTCGACTTTTCAATGCCAGGCGGAGAGAGCATATTCTTATTTTCCATCAGTCTGCCCACATTACTGTTTCTAGAAAGCTGTGTACGCACAGGCATCCTTCTTGTTAATGCCTCTTTTCCCAGAAAGTAATTTAGAAACCTCTGTGTCTTCAAAGCCACAGCTGTTTGGCACGAAGCTGTCAGACCTTGACCAGCTGTAGTTGCTGGGCATCATGAATTGAATTGTCAGCAGAAACCAGAACTTCTTATTCATAGTGATTGTAATAAGCTAAAATACACTGGGTTTTTTTTTCCATCATGGTACTGAATTTACACTAATTACATTATTCTGAATTGACTTTTAAAACTTAATAAATTTGATATGCAAGTTGCTAAGGAAAAGTGTCCATAGTTATTATGATTACTTTTCTTACAGTGCTTTTTGAAATTACTCATCAGCAGCACAGAGTGCTCCTACACATGGATCACTAATCAAATTGTCTGATTAGGTGAAATTCTAGACTTTCAGCAAAGTTTCCTCATGCCAAATTGCAGTAATAATTGTTCCATCACTTCTGCTCAAGGGAATCTCTCAAATGCTTCAGATGTAATTTCATTTCTAAACTGACTGTATAATTAAATAATACACTATAGCCAGCAGTAATCTTTCTCCATATTTAAATGTAAATATTACCGGTTAGCAACAGGAGCCATAGCATCCCTAATTGGCTGCGGCTAATTATGTATTATGTCTAAAAAACGTTAACATTAAGGTTGTGAAGTCAAGCACTTAGAAGTTGGGCAAAGTCAGCATTAACGTTGCCCAGGCAACTCCAATTTCCCTGCCATTTGCTTGCACGCATGTTACAGTTTTTAATTACACAATCATACTGTTCTTTTTTTCCTCTTAAGTTTGCTGCCTCATTCAGTAAACTGGTAGTAATTGCAGATTTCTTTTTATCTTCCTCATTAAGAGCATGGCTCCAAGCCTTGTTTAACTCAAATTATCTGAGCCTTGCGCATTTTCATTCCTTTCCCCCTCTGTGTTTCTATGGTGCTCTTCCCACATCTGACAGTATATCCGACAGGGGACGCGAGTGTCAGGTTGCCTTAACTCCCTTTTTAGGGAGAGCTGGAGTTTCAGGAATCCAGAGCCCTGTGGTAGGAATGCAGGCTGCTGAAGTGATAAGATGTGGGGAATGTAAAACACTTCTGAATGGGCTGTGCAAAGACAAGGCGCTGAACAGAGAGACCCCCATCCCACCCGCCAGCCTCCCCAGCCCACGTCTGCAGCAGGGACACGAGAAAACAATTCGTTTTCAACCGCTTTTGTACAATTAGGTTTTAACGCCATTCTGAGTTTATGGCTGATAAACTCTCTGTGTTTCATATGAAGCTGTCAAAAAAATGCTCATCAATCACAAAAGCTTTGGGACTGATTTTTCAGAAATAAGAGCGTTTCCCAAGCTTGCTAATTCCAAGTACCGTACCATACTTCTCCAGCTAACTTAGTGACAAATGGCCAGCTCTGCTGTAAAAGCGCTGAGCTTCCCGGCTGTAACACCCTGCGCTTGAAAACTCTGCGATGGGAAGCAAGCTGGGCAAAACTTTGTTGAGGTATCTTGCTCACCATCACATCTACTAGATGCTGAGGCTGTGGCATAAGCCACTTCTCCAAGACCGAAGACAATCTTGGACAGATAATCCGATCAGATAATCTTCAACAATCAGATAATCTTTCTTCCTTTCAATCTTCCTACAGTCTCTGTAGCCTATCCATCTTTTGCAAAAACAAGTTAAAAGTCTAGGTGGACAAGTCTTCCTCCTTGACCAGCCCTGGAGTCATTCTCATTGCAGCCCCATCTTATCTATCTTATAGGAGGTAGGGTCTTGAAGAAAAAAAGGATAACAATTTGGGCTTTATAATAAAAAATTACTTCCTTTGCTTTAAAATCCACCAGCAGCTCCTGTGCTAGATCAAGTGGTATCGCTTTTTACCTTTTATGTAGTAAGAACCACTTCTAAAACGGGAAGACCAAGATCCAGTCCTCTGTCTTCTTTAAAATAAGCATGAGTGCTGACAATCTTGAACCAGGGTCTGCGATTAGGAGTCTTACTGATCTGCTCACTTGCGGCATTTAGCTATAAATTTCTATTTTTTTTTAAGAGCCCTGAAAACCAGATTCTACCATGTAGAGCAGTATTAACCAAAGTAGAATGACTGAAGTTAGTGACTTAATTTACAGGTTGTAATATGTAGTAAACTATATAGAGTTTTTAATGATGTTTTGATTTTTTATTTTAAAGGAAAGAGGTTTTTTTCTTGTTGAATGATAGAGCAGCTGAGACAGTAAACCCCTTGCGTTCTGCTGAATAATGACAGTGCTGAGGGCACCACAGGGGTTTCACCCAGCCTGGTCCCTGGTGACCCCCAGGGAAATGCAGGAGGCTCCTGTTAGCCAGCGGCTGCACAGCCGTGGGTTTGGTTTGTACTTCTGGACCTGAATGTTCGGGTTGCTCACAAATGCTGGTTTAGGTGCCTACATCCCTTCTTTAATTCCATAGACACGTTTTAATTTCAGCAGGTGTATAGCTCAATGCACACTTACTCTGATTTTTAATTTGTTGTGGAATGACTTCTTTCTTATCTGCTAGATAATAACTATTTACCCTGAACTCGAACTTGTATTTAGATGTAACTTGTTGGTAAGTAGAGTTAATTAACCATAGAGAAAAACAGTGTGCAAACATGTTTATTAGTTATCTTAAATACGCTGTATACAAGAAGAAAGGGTGTTTATAAAACAGTTCACATTTAACATAATTTATTAAGCAAGGGAAATATTAACTCTAGTTAATGAAATTGATGGCTCGATTAATGAAATTGATGGATTGATTCTGGTCACTAAGGGCCATATGCTGTGTTTGATATAATTTGGCGTAAAAACTGTCAATCTGCTTGGACACTTTTGAATACCTCAGCAGGAATTTATCTGTAACCTTATATGCCTAACACCTTCTGCAAATCTCTCCTAATGCCCTTCGGGTTTTTTAGAATTAGTGGATCTCATCCTCTGCCACCTGGATTTTCTTCACCGCAAGAGAAAAACAGCAGCCTGTTCTTCTTGATCCCTTTTTCAGACTTAAACAGATTATTCCATGTAAGGAAAATTTTCTCTTAAAACATACTAACAAAACTAAAAATCAAAGTAGCCTGTAAGCTGGTGCTGACTCAGTGACCCAGCTGATCCCTTATGTCTTACGTTCTTAATGCGACTGAGATAGTTATTTTTCTTAACTCTAGAAACCAAGAACTTGCATTTTTGACAGTAGGGATGGCAATGTTTACACTATTGTTAAAAACAAAAGAAATACAGTATGTATGTATGTGTGCTTCAGCGTGTAACAATGTGACATAGTTTGAATCAATAATTTAACAGGCTTATTTGACAGGCAACATTACAGCAGTTTTCTACCTGATTCCATATATAATTAAAACAAAGCAGCCCTTACTTGAAAAACTGAAGAAGGCTCATTTGTTGCATCATTTTAATATATTTAAATTACTTAATAGATTATAAGAAGGTGTACGTGGAGAAGAAAGAACGATTCAAGCCCATACTCCAACCTAAGATTAATGCCTAAAAAGATTATCAGTCTGAAGCCTTCTGACTTAATTAGTTTATTCCATTATTTTATACTCTGACAAAGCTAGCTAGCTATTTGACATGTATGCATTCAGTGTACAAACAAAAAGCACACCAAATATTGTTTTAAAATTATAGCAGGTAGGTGTGTTATGTTCTAAAACCAAAAATGGTTTCTATATCTATCTATTACCTATCGGCAGAGGAGAGCCAAAATAGTTCTTTCTGACGGCCGTTTCAGCTGAAGGTGGGTAAATTGTTTATCTTCAGGAAAAGGGTTTAGAATAGTCTAATTAGCAACTGAATTTCTGCAGTGATTTACAGTCAGCTGGTGTCCGATGTGCAGGCTGGATGCAGACGGGTTGGTTGTGGCGTGCATCGCAGCAGCGCCAGCATTTGCATTTCAGGGGATTAGTCTGGATTCACAGACTTGTAACTAAAAAGTCATTAGCCCGGTGTTTGTTTTCGAAACTGAAGTTGGGGCATGTCCAGGTCTCCTTGAAACGATTCAGGGTTTTTGCCATAGGTTTTGGGCAAGTGTCCCACTTCGAGCCCTGGACACATAAGAACTGTTTGACAGGTTGGTTACTGAGCCCCGTAAACCTTCCAGCTCTGTGCCTCTTAAATATTTAGGCACTGCTATCAGCAGAATCATTTCCACAAAGTCCAATTTCTTGTTCTGTGACTGCCTGCTAATTATTTTATTATTTTTGGTGAGTTACCCTGACTCTGAGCTGGCTGTTTCATGACATGGGGTGCTGAAACGAGCAATACTCTGTATTATATTCCCAACGGAACGTTTTCCTGTTTAGGGTTAGTCATGAAAGAGTATTTGTTTTTGAAAGTCATGCCACATGTTCCCAATCCTTTGTTTGCACAGCTGTAAGAGAAGATAACTTAATGGAAAGAATAGTCTTTCAAACAAGAAAGAATCATCTTCCGAGACAGCCATTTCACTTCCTTTGTGATCCAACAGCGTCTGTAGCTTCATATTGGGTATGCTTGGGCGTCTGAAATTAAAATCGATGTTTTTCTTATTATGGGGCATAGATTAGGTTTGGGGTTGATGATACCTGCAGATCTGCTCTGTTTGAGTGCACAGAGATTGTAATTTATTGACAGCCTGGAAAGCCATTTTGGCATTACTAATTGTCATTGTTTTTCTCATGTACTGTAAGACTGCAGGCAACCATTAGAAGAGAGCAAGACTTTCACACGGAAGGCAGCTGTGTAGATCTCTTATTAACTATAAATAATAGGTTATTAAGTGTAGTTTGTTATAAAAATAATTCAATTTCACTTCAAATGCATAACTTTTCAGAAAATGAAGACTATGGGGTTTAGTAGCATGTATTCTTCAGATAAGGTCTACAGTACGACATAAAACTAATTTACTCCCATTCCAATCATATAACTGAACTTAAAAGACTGAATGCTACTAAATGCAAGCCGATAGTATTTTGGTGGAATGAGGTGAAGACATTGATAGTTTGTGATCTAACGGCTGCCCTCCTGTGTGAGTGGAGAAGAGACTGTGTCCCAGAGAAGAGCTGGTCTGGAAAAGTCACTTCAACCCGGGCAGCCCTTTAACCAACAAAAAGATAATGTCTCCACCTAACAAGGAGCAAGGTAAAAAGATCAGACCTACATTTAGGAAGGATAACCTGAGACGTGCTTCTCTTAACTCTTTGTGTTTATTCATTTACTCTGCAAAGTAAAAAAAATTAGGTTAACATATCATCCTAGCTAAGGAGGACTTGATGGGGTTTTTTGTTTAAATTTGTTTAACTAATTAAATGAAACTATTTTATATGTGGCTTGATACATAAGGATTTTATATTTAAAACCATATTTTTTAACGAAGGAAGCAGCTCAAAGAAGTTGATGACCTTGATTAATTTTGGTTTAGAGCTGTGGATCTCATTGTCTCTTTCTTTCTTTGGTTCATAGATTTAAAAAAGAAAATACATATTCTTGCTTTTTCAGCTCCTAAATAGTTTCTTAGCTCTGAGAGTACTCCTATACAATGAACTGAACATATGAAATAAATTACAATAAAGAAATATTCTGCACCAGCAAAAGAGATTGTGGCTGTCAACAAACAGTATATCAGTCCAACAGTTTCTGTTTCCAGAAAAAATCACTTGTGCAAAGGTTTTACTTCACTTCAGTTTTCAGCAAATATTACATCTGGCTTGAATAGGTTACATTTAACTGAAAAAAAAACCAACCTTAAAACAGGTTGTGACCTGTTCTGATAGGCTTTTTTTAGTAATAACTATTAGAGTGATTTTTAGATTTTATGTATACATATATAAAATGAATATGTTAATAATCTGATATAAATTAACAGGAAGGAAAGCAGTTGTTTTGTCTAGTCTAAATAGCAGATATTCAAAATGTTTTTTGCTCATAGCCCCAGAACTTGTAGTCATGTTTATAACAATATCTTCACTTTCTGGGTAAGTGTTAGGCTTTGGAAAAGCAAAATCTTTGCTCAGTAGGGAAACTCCTTTATATTGTCAGTTGATCTGCCTTTTTGATCTTCTGGGGCATCTAAAACAACATGGCATAAATTTCTCTCCCTTCTCTCCCCAAAAGCCAGGATAGAATCATGTACTTCAGTACCTTAATTTTATTATTTTTGGACCAAGAGACAGAGGGCTGGACATTCTTAAGGAAGCTGACATCTACGTAAAGTCCCTTTCAGGACAGTGGCTTTACCGCAGTCCCCAGCTCATGGTCAGGGATGACTCTGGAACTTTAGACTGATCCACCTGCTAAGGATGCTCTCCCTTCATTATTTCCTCAGTTTCGATACAGTAATTTGACATTTCTTCACATGGTACCCTCTCTTGGATGTGTCAATAATCCTTTTTGAGAAGATTGATCTCTCTGAAATTTTAGTTTTATTCCAGACAGCAGTAGTTTGTTCTTTTTTATGAAATAAGGTGAAAGTAATTTGACTTGATGAGATGATGGGCTTCAGAGTCGTTTTCGTTCATTCCAGGATTCAGTTCATATCCAGTACTTTACCTCATGCTTTCTCGTGGCTTCTCAGACAGTGCCTGTGAGGTGGGGCTTTTTGCTTGGTTGCCTCCTGGGTGCCGTGCGTGATGGTATCATGAAACCGATCTTCTGCTAGCATGACTGCAGCCTGCCGAGATGGGGAGATGCTACCACAGTGTTGGTTTGTTTTCTGAGGAGGTGTGTGGCGCAGGATCAGCTCTACTTGGAAAGCAGTATCTGGGCAAACCCCACCGTCTTTGGATCTTCGTGTTTACGCCAGTAGTTGGGAACAATCTGACTCCATCCAGTTCCCTGAGCCTCGCGGTGGCATGCCAGATATGATCTTCTCATTTGATTTTCATTAGGACAGATAGACTTGACTGATGACTATTTTTTCTGTTCTAATGTGGTGACAGGGCTGTCAAACTAACATTTCAGGGAATGTGTCACTTCAGATAAAAATTGCACGTAAATATTTCATGATATCTTCCAGTCGGTGAAGTATTTTGTTACTGTTTTAATTTTCTTTGCAATCCAATTGAGGCCTAAAAGACTGAACCGTGTCTAATTGTGTACTTATGTTTTTACATTTCTATATGCAGTGAATGTCGTTGTCTGAGGCACGGCTCCACGAGGGCGGTGCTGTGAGCTAAGCTGGGGTGTGGGTTTGAAGCACACCACCTATTCAGTGTTGTCCTGTGGGAAATGCCTGCTACCCTTTCCTCCCCTGCTTTCCACCTGCATTGGCCATGGGACGGCATCGTGCGTGCGTGCAGCCAGGCGATGCAGAGAAGTTCATGTGCCCCAGCACTGTAGTCTAGCTTTGCAGCAACTCGTTTTCTGGAACCATCCTGTAAACTTCCCTGCTTATGGAGGAAGCAGCCCATGCAGCAGGCGAATCCCACTGAGGGGCTGAGCAGGTATGCTTGAGCGCATCAGTTTGTACTTAGGAGAGCACAATATTCTACTAATTTATTTTTTCCCTCGCTAAGAACAGGATTTGGGCCTTACACGTTTTAAAACTTCCGTGACAGACAGTCAGTACACTTACAAATACGTGATGTGATATGTACAGCAAAGCAGCAATGCCTGGAGACCCTGGAGGATCCCAGACATCGCTTTCTGGCTTTACGTTCATGATTGCTCATGAGGTACCATGTTCAGTGCCAGGGCTGAGATCTTGTCCTTTGCAAAACCTCACAGGTTTGTTGAGGGAAGTGAAGTGCCAGGTACTACGAGCGTAGTGTTGTAAAACCTTTTTGATTTCTCAGAATAATTCTGTGCCTATTAATTTGGCTTATATAGGTGATTTACAAGCTTAAAGAGCGCTGCTGCCCTTTTCACCTTTGATTACTTCCATTAGAGAGAAAGTAGATGGTAGCCAAGGATTTCTTTGGCAATTTCAGGCATGTTTGGCAATGCCCTTGCTTATAGAGCCAAGCCCAGTGGTCTTTTCAAACATTAGCTTATCCAATATCTTTGTGGTTTTCTTGTCATTAATGTTTTTTGGACAGCATCTTTCTTTTCACTTCTGGATACTGCTTTTTTTCCATTCTCAGGCCTCTTAATTTACAGTCTCAAAAAAACTGTTTCATCCCTACTGCCTGTGCTTTGGGCAGCTTCTATTATTTCACAATTCAGACTCCAAGGAAAGTTTTAATTTTTCTTTCTATTTATTCCAAAGGAAGAGCGGCTTCCGTGCCTATCAGTGTGCCATAGCCTCTCACCTCTGCCATAGCAGTATGTAGAGATTGCTACTAGTAATGTTCATGAAAGCCTTCAAAATTGAATTATTCAATGGGGAGATCACTGAACTTGCAAAACTATTCAGTGTCAATATCAATTAGCTAATCAAAAGACTGGACATTTTACGTTTGCTCTCAAGGAATTTATTCAATCCAGTCAGAAATGCCAGCCAGCCTGTGAGAAAGCAAAGCCATAGAGAAAGTACATAAAACAAATCTCTGGTAGAATTCAGTGGATTCCTTTCAGAAAACAGGAGGATTCATCTCCCGTGGCCTGTCCCAAAGCATGGGATGTACACAGGTTATAAAGAAGCAGTGTGGGATTAACATAGACTTCTTAGTACTTGTGTATAGGCATATTTGAGGCAAGATGTGAAATGCTGACAGTGCAATTCAGTGTCCTGGACTGCAGAATGATCTCCAGGCAGCTGGAAATACCACTGGTATATTGGTAGCTCGGGTACCACTGGGGCGTACTTGTAAAGTAGTATGCACAGATTCAACACTTCAAGTTTTTACAACAGCATCTTTTGTAAGGACTAGATCAAAGACCAACTGGTATCACTCAGGAGGAACTCAAAATCTATGATTACAATTCAAAGAAATGAGATAAAGTGTTCTGAAAAAAGTATATGTTGCCAGGATTGCTTGAAGATAGAATTTGATCTATCAATCAATTAAAATCAGAGTATGCCAGCACAAATCCGAGAGATTTCTTTGTTCCCTTACACCTTCTTTGCTTTGCTTGGCTGAGTGGTAGAACATAAGCATCTACACTTGAAGTTCTCCGACCCAAACATTAACAGGAGTGAGAATGCTTCTGAAGAAGAAATAGGTAAGCAGAACTATTATTTTAATATAAAATCTCAGCACAGTGGTCTTTTTTGGACATAACTATGAGAACACTAGGACCCCACTTACACTCAGAGGAAACTGGGTCTGGAAAGGACCCCAAAAGCTCATCTGCACCATCCCCCTCAGGTTCATGCCAGATTCAGTTTGGCCTGGATTGTTCCAGGGTATTTAATTAATCTGTACTGAAGAATCTCTGAAACTGAAGGCTTCACATGACCTCACCTGCTTTCCCAGGCAGTCTCTTCTACTGTTCTCCCTGTTAGAAAGCTTTTCCTAATGTCCAGCCTCAAACTTCTGTGCGGCAATTTTCTTTCCTTTCCTCCATACTTAAAACTGACCTTACCATAATGCTGTAGGGGAGGTGGGAGAAACAGATTAAGTGTCTGTGGGGGTAGGGAAAGCACTTTTTGTGGCTGCAGCTTTTTCTCGCAAAGCTGAGTTTTTGCAGGTAGCATTTTTGTATTTCTGAGAGACTAGAGTGCTCTTTTCCAGCTAAAAACCGCACAAATTGGCACAGCTGTCCTTGCAAACCACTGCCAGAACAAATGTTATCTAGGTACACATTCAGGTAGTGTCAAGGCTTTGTATTTTTGGCTTCACACAAGCATTAATCTGTATTTCATTTGAGAGAAGTTCTGGGCTGATGCCCCATAAGAAGTGAGAGTGGCAGGTCCCTTTTGGATGAGTCCTTTCATTGGACCACTGGCCCGGGGACTGTACTGAGCGGTATTTAAAGTAACAATGTGTTAAGATGCTAAATATTGATAAAATGGTAAAGCGTGCATGACACTTACCATATCATGGGGAAGATACGTGGGCCTGAGACACTGCAGCAGAAGCAAGTTGTACTCATGCATAAATTTCTCCAGAGGGTGTTCCTGGCCAGTCCCAGATCCATCAGGATTTGGGAGAACTGGAGTTGTCCTTCCTGCTGTGAATGCGACGTTTCCCCCTTCTCTTCAGTTCTGGCTGAAGGGATTTCTAGACAGCAGTGATGAGGGGTGTGTGGTTACACATCGTGAGAGCAAAAAGGCCATCTTAACTCACGATTCTCGTTACTGCAGTTCAGTGGCTGGCAGAAATCTTCGCGTCTGTGGCCACATCTGCTTGTTTCGCGTAATGGCACCCAGAGTTTCAGAGCAGATGTTTGTATTTCAAAGCAAGCTGTTTATGTTTCTCCTTCACCCTCCCCATTATATGCGGGCAGAAACGTTCCCTCTTCTGTGGGTTTTCAGAAGCACTTCGTATCTGGGCGTCTTTTTGTCCAGATAGAGAATAAGGAATGCCCTAAGGAACGCAGGGTGATGCCCCATTACACTGACATCAAGGGTATGTATTTGCCCTTCTCGCACTAGTCTGAGCCGAACATGTTAAAATATACTGATGTGCACATACAGCAGTCTTGCAGTAGCTGCTGAGATACACTCATGTTTTCTGAGTCCTCACCTTATGGTCTCAGCATGTGATGTTTGTGCGCTACACTAGTCCACATTTTCCTGCTCTCTCTTTAAGTGCTGGCAAACATTTCTTAATGTTTTTGAGACCTCACGGACTTTGATTATTCAACTGGGACAACCTTTGGGTTATGACTCAAAAGTTTCTGAAGGGATGTTGATGGAAAAATTCATGGACTTGCTTTTGTCTCCTCCCGAGAGTATACACTATCACCACAGTAGAGATCTGGAAACTGACAGCTCAACATCTGGAAGGAAGTCCCTACCAAACTCTACGAAAGAGTATTTAAACCAGAGAATTCATCTGCTTAGAGGCCGGGAGAGAATTCTGCTGATTTGTGAGGAGCAGTCTTGTTGTGCTCCATTTCTAAGTGTTTTGACATATCTTCAGCTGGTATAAATGAGCATCATCAGTGAAAAAAAGCTTCTTAAAAATTCTTGAGAATTTGGCCACATATCAATGAAGCTTTTAAGCCAAAAAAAAAAAAAACCAAACCCGAAACAAACAAACAGGCGTATCAGTTATGTTTGTCCTGGCATTGTACCTAATGCATGTTTAGCTTTCCTTCTAAGAGTACTATAGAATATTTTATATTAGATTAAATAGATAAAATATAGATTATTTTAGAGTTTGGGGGATTTTCTTTTATAGTATTATAGTATTTTTTGATAAGTTGAGACTATCCTTTCTAGACAACACTGGCATTTAGTTACCATTGATATCCATGACCCTTTCCGCAGTGCAGGACAGACTTGGCTGAGACACCTCTCTATTTTAAGGATCTAAAAATAACACACGGGGTCCATCTACCTGCCATGCACAGGCAGAAAGCAGCCTTTTCCCTTCAGCCACGTGATGTTATCTTCAGCCTTGGGATGTTATCTGACTTCTTCTTAAGATCCAAAAATGTTTGTTAAGAAGCTAAACCTTGCAGCGATTGTAGAGCTTCTGTCACTTACTTCCGGCAGCTTTATTAGGGTGAATTTGTGTGTTATCCAGTGCTTGATCTGGTGGTCAGTTTTCCCCAGTGTGCTTGATAATGGCATCATGGAGCAGCATACTGCACAAGATCATTTTTATTTTATGCTGTATTTTCAGCAAAGCAATTAAGTTTGCGGGTTGTTGCTTTTTAATAGATATTGGCAAAATGGGTGAGGAGTCACTGGGACCTCAATACACGTTGAACTTGTAGGTGAGTTATTAGGTTATGTGAAAACCATTCCGGTTGTAGAGTGAACGTTACAGCATCACTGCCTTTATCACACCCATTCCAGGATTTCTGAAGAATTCCCTGGCACTCTTATTTGTTATTGCCTGACAAGTACAGTCAACATAAGCTAGAGTTATTTGTGCAGGTGGAGCCAGTTCTGGTACCCGTATTCATTGAAAGATAAACGTAACTACTGCTAGAGTGTGGTCAGAGTTTCTGAAACACTAAATAACACATCCTAGCAAAGGGATGCTTTGCATCACTGTAGCTCGGTCAGAATGCTCTCCTAGCATTAGCTTGTCATCCTGCTAACAAGCTCTCTTGCCACCTGCTGATTATAACTAACTAACTGAGCTGTGAAACACAAACATTCCGTTTCTGAAACACTAAATAAGCGCAATTTGTGGGGAAGTGTAGCTTCTCCACAAACCATTAATAAAATTTTTAAAAAAACACCTACCACACGAAATGCTAAAATGTTTTAATTTTTTTATGTTTTATGTTTATTTTTAGTCTTGGAACTGAACCAGGTGGTTATTCCCACTTATGGAACTGTGCCGGATCAGCAAAACCTTCATACTCCTGAATGGGTGGGTACTTCTTTACTTTAACTCTGACTACCTGTAATTTTTTCTTGTATAGATGTGCAGCCATCAGTAGCTGTTCCAGAAGACTAGCAATCCTTTGCATCTGCAGCACATGCAGTTCATCCGCGTGACTGAATCTGAGCTGCTGTATCCCTGTTTCCTGCAAGGCACCTGAAGTCATTGACTCAGATGTGAAAGTGCAGGTTGACCCGGGCACTGGACTCAATTAAAAGTGACCAGTATATATTTGCTATAAACTGAGACGTGCATATACATCTCCTCTCTATATATAATTTTGTACATGCATGTATAGGATTTCAGTGTGTGTATGCAAGGATAAATAGTTATGAACACACCCTACATATAAACACACATACCCTATAGATTCATACACACCCAGCTGTTAGTTGACTGACATACGAGTTCAGGATTCATGTTTACAGAAAGCTTGGAGACACCAAGAAATTCCTTACTCCAATCAGAGACTTAAGTGTCAAGAAGAAAAAAGACCTGGAGGTATCCATTCCCATTATCCAAAGTTCAGGTTCCCCAGCACACCTAGTGTTTTCTGCAGCTAATAGGCTTCTGGCTGTAGCTCAAGATCCCCTTCATCAGATCTCATTTATCTCTAAGGGTTGGCCAGTTGACCCCAACAAGCCCTGCCGTGGCACATGCTTTACCAACCTGATGCCCAACTGGCATGCTGAGAAGTCCAATTTTATTTTTTTTCCCCTGGAAAGGTACAAGTGTGGTCTGCAGTTACACAAGGAGATAGCTATAAGCCTGGATTTAAAAAGGTGTAAAAATCATGTACTTATCCTAAAGCTGATAGAGCAACTCCATATAAATCAAAAAAGCCTGTTCTGTGTTTTCATACTCTAATGACAGAGGTTAGTGTCACTGGCTTTGGGGGTGTATAGATTGTCTTTTCTACTCAAAGTGCCTCTACATGTGGATCAGTGTTACGGGAGAACAAGGCATAAAGAAACAGTTTCAACAGTATCAAGAATTGCTCATTGGACCAATTACTTGTGAGCACCTAAGAGCTTCGTGACAGTTTTCATATAGAGAAATCATTCGGGAGAGTACTGTAATGGTGCCACCAAGCAATGAGAGCTGGAGCTGGTTCCCAGTCAGCCCAGTCCAAGGGGACATTTAAGCTATTGGCTATTTACACATAGCTGTGTACCTGCCCGTGTGTTTCTTTCATTGCTGTCCACTAGATCCTACTCCAGAAACAACAGCCGGCTACTGCTGCTACCAGTTATCCCTCTAGCTTGTACAGGGGAGGTCTGTGTTACGACTGAGGAGGTCCAGGCCCTGCTGATTTCTCTGTCCGTAAGGAAATACATTGTTTTCTTCATATATCTAAAAGAACATACAATACAATGAAAAATGAGCTAAAAAGTTAAGATATGCAAATCAAGCATTCAAATTCACGGGGGTGAATTAAGCCTGTGCTGTCTTACGTGTAGATATTATGAGTGGAGATGTTTAGATAATTTATTTTCCAGCCTGGACACCAAACTGGCAGCTATTTTGATTCATGTCGGACTGAAATGGGAAACAGAATCATAAAAGACAGAGGCAAAGGACTGCTGTCGTAGCAGAGCGTTTCGAAAACAGTGTAAACGAAGGGAAGGATTCAGTCTTCATTGCGCCAAGGTGCACCAGCGCCCTGGGGGGAGCTGCTCTAGCAGCTTAGTTGGCAAAGTACTTGTAGTTATGGGTCGGGGGCGTTGTTCCTGCCTCTGCTGTAGAAAACAAGTACCCAAAGTACCAGGAAATAAGTTTTATTCTGGGAGCTGGATGCTATCACCTCCCCTGCCCCAGCATTTTGTGGCAGGGTGTTCCTGGTTGCAAGCTGATTCGGTGTCTGGAAAAATATTTAATCATTTTTTGGAGCATGAGGTGGAACCAAGAGCTTCCATTTCCCAACTGAGTGCCCTGACTAGGACATTATAAAAATCCATCTTAGACTCTCCTTGTGGTTCAATGAAAAAAATTTTTATGTATTTATATGCAGGGAAATAGCATCAAAACATCTGGAATGTCATATACCTTGTGGTTACAACAGTCTCCTCCAAGCAGTCTTGGTAGACTTTATTTTTATTTCTACTGAAAATCAACCGTTAAAATAAATTTTTATTTTTTGGCTCCTCGTGTTTGCCAGCGGTTGTAATTTCTGCTCAGTTTTAGCAGCATCTTTTCTGCACTGCTCCTTCCATGTCGGGTCCTCCTTGTCAGCCGCTGGGCAGTTTCAGTGGGTTGGAGGGGCCAGAAAGATAAAATTGAGATCTAGTGAGCCTGTCTGTGAAATGGATGAGTACTAACTGTAGCTAGAAATGGAAAGTGAATAGGAAGCCTGACTTTAAACAACTGACGGGAAAGGAAGTACTGAGCCTGTTGTCTAAACTTAAATCGTGCTTTGCAGCTGGAAGTATTCTGGAAATTTGATTTGATTTTGCAAGTCGTCCTGGAGTAGCCAAAACTGAGTAAGTTATTGGCTAATAGAAATGGTCCTGCTCTACTTCTGGTGCTGTGTCTAATTAGAGGATCACATGCTAAGTTTGCTGCAAGATCCCTGCCTCATTCAGCACACAAGTAGGACATTAATCTCCAAAAAGCCCAAATTCTGCAAGGGTGTTGTTTGCAGTACTTCAGCAAGGTGTAAATGTGGCAGGAAATCACAGGGGAAAAAATGAAAGGTTCGTATGCGTAGAGAAACTGAATGCAGTCCTAGATAATTAGATTTTATCCCTGCTTCTGCTACAGGGTTTCTGTGCAAGACTTGCGAAGTCACATCTAGCTTTGGTACCACGTGTCAAAGGGGAACATCTGGGACCCTCTTTGCATTTGTTTCAAATAGTCACATACGGACCTGAAAGTGAGTGTACTGCTCTTTGAACAGAGAGAATTGCTGAGCTCTGTGGGAAGATGTCCTGATGTCTCAAGCTGGAACTCCAAATTTAGGAGACAGTCAACAGGTTTTGGCATTGATCTCTGGGTGCCTTATGTGACCGCAGTTAAAATGAGGGTTAGACTGTTACTTTCTCTCCTGGGGGATCTTGTGAAATTAAATTTCTCAACATCTGTAGAATGTTGAGATTATACGAGGAGAGTACCTTAGGCATAGTGTGAGGGAAATCCCCATTTTAGGTGGGCTATTTACGTGAGGTGTAACAAAAAGACATTGAATAAAGAAGATAAGAAGGACTATTCCCTAACTACTACAAAGGAGGGTAGAAGTATGGCGTGTGATTGTGCAATTAAGTAATGTATCATAAACAATGCATACAAGGAAGACGAAACTGCATAGGCAGCCTTAATTCAAGCATTTTCCAGCTCTGAGATGTTTCATTTTGCAGTCTTACCTGCTTTACAGGCAGATAGTTTGAATTGGATGTAACAGTAGGATTTTTTTTGAGAGTCAGTATCTGCAGAGGAGGGGATGACTTCTTCAAATTGTCTATTACTGCTGCCCCTCAAATACAATTTCTGCCATGACAAGGCTTCAGGGAAGTCTGAAAGAGTGCATTTCCCAGCTCCTGCATCCGGAGAAGGATGGGAGGCGCTGAAAAGCAGGTTTTCAGCAGAGTCCTGCCTTCACCTCTCTTTAAAAGTAGGGACATGTGGTCTCTCTCTAATCAGGAGTGACTGGAATTCCTTCCGCAGCCAGCCGCGCCGTGACACGCGGGCAGGAAGTCAAGTGGGTGTCTGGTCCAAACTTAGCTCAGGGGACGAGGCATCCCGATGCCTGGCCGGTTACCAACCGCTTTCTGCTGACAGAAATGTATGACCGTAATGACGCCCCGCATTTTTCTACTCTGTGTCTTTAGTCTCAGTTTATTTCGGTTTGTTACATATCAAAAATTTTCTTTGCATGTTGAGGAAATGAAAAAAAAACCCAAAACAAACCAAAACCAACCCACCTTCTTCTGATTAAGTGCTTGCTAATAATCTCGTTGTTGCTAAAAACAGAACTAAAACAGTCCTCTGTTGTTGTTAGCAAATATGAGTCACAAGGAAAAATGTTAAAGGTACAACAGTTTTATGGCCCTATGGAAACAGACCAGCATTAGTATGCGGTATGCAAATGAACTTACATCTTCCTGAAGTATCTTACATATTATATATATCTTCCAGAAAGAAATCCTTGTCCTGGTCTTAATGTCAGAAAGTTGTCTTTATTGATCACTTAGAACATAAAAGGATGTTTTATATAACTGTGATAGTAAGAACTTTATACATTTCTGTAACATTTTCTCCAGACGATCTCAAAGCGCTTTACAAATAATCATGTTTCATTATATCCTGGTAATATAATTTGTTTCTTTTTTATTTACTTGATTTGAAGTTTCCTGAGGCCTGTAGCGAGAAATAACTGTGCTCCTAAACAGGGACTCTGAAATTTTCACCTACGTAAAACCCACAACTGAAGCGTAACCTGCGGGTCCCCCTGAAGGCCGTCGCCGTGCTCCAGCCAAGGATTTTTTTTGCTGGTGCCTGTCAGCAGAGGCGATGTTACACAGGCTCTGCTCGGCTCTCTTCTTTCCCAGTACTGATTTATTCCCTGGCATGCTGCAGGAACCTGTTTTGAAGCCTATCTGAAAATTATGTGAGGTCACAGAGAGGTAGTTTGTCCCTCCAATAATGATTACATTTGGTGCTATTGGCAGTCACACCAAAGGCTCAAGCGGACAAAATAAAGCACTTCTTTTATCCTTCCAGTTAGATAAGTCATTCCTGCAGGATCTCTTGTTATTTTTAAAAAAACAGCTTACAATACTGTGCTTGTTCAGGGTGTAGTAAACAATAAATAACTGCAGTTCCTGTGCACATATTTTTCTTCATGCTTGTCTCCATGCTGCCCTTCCCACCGTTATCCCCGCTGTGTGTTTAACGATGTAATGCCTGGAGAAGCCTGGAAAAGTGAAGACAGGTTTCTTTGTCATGCCACTAGTTTTTCTCCCCTGATGTGGAGCATCGCTGTTGCTGAAGGGAGCTTCCCACAAGCGTGGTCTCCTTTCATCTTCTGCTGCAGGCGTCACATGTAGCCATGGCTACAGGAACGGTCTCAAGAGCAAGAGATGGCACCTCCGCTTAGCTACCAGCAAGGCTGGTTATATGTGGGGAGGAGCAGACGGTAGTCTCCCTCCTGAGAAGCAGCTCTGAGTCAAGAAGCTGAGGGTTGGTTCCATGACGTGGTCACTTGGAGCCAAGCCAGTTACCTCAGCTTTTACAGCCCCATGTGGAGGGGCAAGCTTGTCTTTGTGTTCCACTTGTCCCTTCTCCAAGTGCCACTCTGTCCTGAGGTCTGGGAGAGCAGATGCTGTTTACCAATGACTGCTTGTGCTGGATTAACGAAGAGCGCAGGAAGCTCCTTATTCCTTTGCCAAGGTGTCTGCGGGGGGCCGGAGTCAGGGAGGATGAAAAGAAGGTGTGTGAGCAGGGGGATGTGCATGGCAGAGGCTGCTCAGGGCTGGCCGGAGACCTTCAGCGTCATTGCATCAGTGCAGCACTGCCCAGCTCCAACAGGACCCCACCAGCTGTGCCTTCATCACCTGGTGGTGAGGACCCAAGCAGCGGGTCTGTAGAACTAGGTGTTTGGTGCTGAGGAGGTGGTGGCTGCATTATACATATTTCTGGGCTTTTTACTACGGCAGGCTGCCTCCAGCCTCATTCCTTGGAGTGAAGAGCCACGGATGCTCACCTGATCTGACCCTGCTCTGAACTGAAGGGCAGAGGTATACCCGCATGAACGTGGCCGTGCTGCCTCTGGGTGTAACCTAAGTGTTCCAAAAAAAAGCTTTATCCACAGCCAGGCCCTCCCCTCCTTTGGATTCCTTCTGTTAGTAAAGCAGCTAATGGTTCCCCGTCTCTCGGTGGTTGGCACGCAGTTGATTGTACAGCACTTGGAGAGTTCAGAGTATGTGCTAAATGTAATGAGTATTTTACAGCTAAATGTATTATATTTTTTTATTTATTTATTAATGGTGTTAATCAATATTAACCTGCTGTCCACTAGGGTATTATTATAACATTAGAGTGCACAACCGATTGCCTCCATCAGTACTTAAAATGCGATTACGCTGAGGTTAAGAAAATGAGGAAGTGCAGTAAATAGACCCCGTGTTTGTTTCTTCCAAAACAAAGAGGTATCAATGGGCCTGTTCATTATTTTGGATTATCATTTGCTACCAATACTTAAGAAAAATAATGTATTGGAATTTCAGACCCCTTAACTTATGTGTCTATGCAGACAGGCTGGTGTGCATTTGTATCATAATAACATTTGTAATACTGTCAAATTGTATTTTTTTAAAAAACAAACATTGTCTCAAAGGAATTATTAACTTCAGAGTACAGCACATCTTTTTGGTTTCCAGTCTTGTTTTTCCCCTGGTAATTATGTTGAATAATATATGATTTTTCATTACAAGATATCCAGTAGGGATTATGAGATACACCACACATCTCAGTTAATGTGGCTGTCAGAACCTTAACTATTACATTCCCATTCACATTTTACTTCTTACTTTTAATTGAGCAACACTTAGTGTTCCATTACAGTTTATTTGTGTGGGTCTTATCTTGATCTCTTAAGTATTCAGGCTTAATGAGTTGATTCTTTATTATTTTATTTATATATAAAGGGTCTATGGATAGGTCAATTGAACAACGCCCTTGTGATTAAAAGCAATAGAGATTACATTTAAGAAGTCAGCTTCGTAAGTATGAACTTCTGTGCATATAGATTCATGCAGTCCAGTATTGATTAATCTTTCAACTATATTCCATTATATATATGCATAGTTTGGTTTTTATATATATGTATAGAAAGGTGTATGTATATGGTAGCATATATACTCACGTGAATGAAATCATGTAAGTAAATTCATGAGTCAGAATACTGATTAACAGGCAGTCTTTATTGACAATCCAGTCAAGCCAGTCATGGCTAAATTGCATATTAATTTTATAAGCTTAAAGGAAACTACATTTAAAGGAAAATTATTTAAGCAGTGGAGTTATGCAATTACAAATTATGGTCAAAATTTGTTAGATCAAAACTTCATCTGACGTTTGCTGTGTGCCATTTCTTCCTTTTCCGTCCTGTAGATAGGTCATATAGGAAAAAGAGCTAAAGGTTGTAGTGAAAAAAACCTCAAAAGCTGTTACTACTTTTATGCTTTCAAGTGCTTGCATTTCGCAATGAAACTCTGTCTCTTTAAACGGAAGTTATTATAAAGCTGTTTCTACGATTCAAAAAATGAAGAAGCCCTATTAAAAAAAATAATCTCCTGGTTTATGCAGTGGCAATACTTCCCCTCCTTATTCACTACCACAAGGTTTGGGCTCTGTGTTTCCAGCGTTGCGACAGGGAGCAATTTTAGCCCTGTCCGGAGCCTGGGGGGGTCCCGGGGGAGAGCGGTGGCCACGGGGCTGGGCTCTGTGCCTGGCCACCTTCACCTCCCCACCTCCTCTCTGCTGCCGCTGCTGCTCCCAAGCCGTCTCCCAAGAGGGGCTGTCAGCTGTTGTTGTTGATGCTTTCCTCCCGATGGGAGTCTGGTCAACATGAAATCATCGTGATTACATCTTAAATAAGGCTGGAAATGGCCACAGCAGGGCTGCATTTTACACCCAGGGCTAGTCTTCAGCAGGAGGAAAAATTGCCAGGGTCAAGCCTGATTGCTTGATGGGACTATGCCACCTCCAGCTCTCAAGAATTTAGAAATTCCCGTGCTTTGGGTGATAGAGATACTCCGTGTCATTGTGGTCTGGTGATGCCATCTGAAAGTTTAAAGCATTTTTTTTCCTAAAACTTTATCCACAGTGTGCAGCTGTATGTGGCTTTGGTGGCTTTTATGAATTGCTTTGGTGGCTTTTGGTGGAGTTTATGAATCCTAGGCCAGGTTGTGAAATTAACGTAGAATATATGTGTATATTTGCCATATGTCAGCCTACATACATATAGATATGTGCCTATATGTACGTCGGCAGCTTCTTGCTGTCAGGTTTGTCACAAATCTCTAGGCGCAGGTGGGATTCAAAGAGAACTAAGCTAACAGGGCCTCTTTGCAGCAGAACCTGGCCTTTGCACATACAACATAAAAAAATAGAGAGTTTAAACTCCCCTGAGTTTACTTAAAATATGGAAATTTTGTCATAATTATGGGGAGACACATCTTGGTTGACTGTTTTGACTCAGACAATAAACAGTAACAAAATAGTCTACAGGGAGAGGTTTAGAATAAAACTCCTGGGAAATTTTTGTTTTGGAAATACTGACAAATGTTTTTCCTAAAACACTGTATGCTCCCTGGAACTGGGGTGTTCCAGACTGAAGACTGGCATTCTTCTCAGTTTTATCACAGTTGAAGAACCACCATTTCAGTCTGCACTTGAGGGGTCCCTGACCCCATAACCACATTTCCGTGTGGCCGGAGCTCCCAAAAGCTCCCAAAACTGGACCTGGCATCCCTCATGAAGTGTAGTCTGCACTGACAGGGAAATTTCAAGGAAGGATATCTGGGAATCTTTTCCATGTCCTCAAAGGCACAGCGTGTTCAAGAGATTGCTCTGGGTCATTTTGCCTGGCCTGTTCCTGCCCTGGGCCACCCTGCATGCACAGCCATCTGGAAGCCAAGCCTCCTCCGCGGTTCTGTATGGGGGTCTTGCCAGCCTTGGAGATCTTAGCATCTCTAATGCAATGCTGATTCCCATTTTGGACATTTGGTATCTGTCAGCTTTGGTGGCACTGCCCTCATTAACAGCATGGATGGATTTGGCCGAGTACCTGAGAGTTTGGTGCTCATTACATGACAATTCTGATAACATTACAGCTGTATATTGCCTGAAAGGAGGGGTTGTTACATGTGATAGTGCCCTCAGAGTACTCTTAAGAAACTACAAAATCATTACTTGAGGATTCAGGTTCCCCTGTCATCAATGTGTCTGTATTGTTTCACACATGAAATAACACATTAAGGTGCTATTAGTAGATATGACAATCTATCCAGTTTTCCTCCGGGGACTAGATAATGGCTTATGGATATATTAATCCTTTTGATTCGGCCATATATTATGACATGATGGGTATGTGACATACAACAATGTTCTTTGCTTGCTGACATGTTGTGGATAAAAAGAGAAATAAATCCACATAGGATGTGTCCATTTTGAGAGTTCATCTGCAGCCTGGTCATGTTCTTTGTTCTCTGGGCAATGGTGGGTTTGGGTACTAGGGTGCATGAAGCTATCGGGCTTTTTATTTTGGGTGTTTTTTAATTGTAGAGATGCTTAAATTTCTGGGAGGTAAGGGGACAGATGGGAACGCACTAATTCTGAGACCCCCATCAGGCAACAACATATCTTTTAGACAGACAGACTATCTAACACTGTATCCATGATGGCATGCAAGTTGCTTGACAGATGCACTATTTGGGGATGGTGCTGCATCCCAACGCTCCTCCCATGGCCAAAAGCTAATATGCTATTTTGAAAGAACAAAATTAGGTCAAAGTTCTGCTGTTCTTATGTCATGCAGAGACCTCCCAAACTTTTTTTTCCCCCTCCATTCTACTCCGTGCTACTTTTGTTGTCACTTTGGTCTTTGTTTTATATGAGTCTGATATGTTGAATTTCTCTGTTCGCTGAAATATTGTGTAACAGGAACTGAGTAAGGAACCAGCAAGTCGAGCTCTCCATATTAACTTATCCTACTTGCCTTCCAGGCTGATTTTGAAGATAAGCCTGACTCCCTGTTCTTCAGCGATGGGCAGCGAAGAATTGACTTTGTTTTGGTGTATGAAGATGAAAGCAAAAAAATGACTCATAAGAGGAGTGGTCGTAAACAGCAAAAGGTAAGTTATTTTCAATATAAATCTGAATTACCTGTTGGGTGTTAAGAGCAATGGACAGAAAGGACCGTGCCCTCACCCAGAATGGCAATTGCATTGCCCTGTCCTTGGAGTACTCTTGGGAGCTGGGAGACTGAAGTCCATCAAACCAAGCAGGGAACAGGGGTGAGCTCAAGCCAGTAGGTTGCTGTGTAAATGGGCAGAGCACTGCACGTCGTGTCTGTCATTGTGTTCTAGGTGACCTCAGAGCATCCTTCTGGGAGGGAACCCTTCAGGAGATGTGAGCAGAAACATCTGGTATCAGGTTCCCGGTTAGAATTAGACATCAAGATCTTCGGACTAGCGCTCCTTCCCTCGAGACTCCAACAGCTTGGGCCTCCCTAGTACCTTGCAAAAAATTTCTGACTCAAGCCAGTGACTGCTTGATGCTCCTTAGCAGCTATGAGTGACAACCACAGATTATTTTTAACTGTTAGTTTTTAATTATTCCAGTAAGTTTATCAGTGGACTACATTCATTATGACACCCAGGGCCACAAAAACAAGCTCAGCCGTGCTAATGAGCTATTTTAATTGTGAGCTGCCTGAGAAATATCCATCCATGGGACTGTAGTTCCCTTGGCATCGGCGGTCTCCCACCCACCCACTTCCTTCTTTGATTTAGCAACTCTCCACATTCCAGCAGCACCCTCTGGTAGAGCCAGGCAAGGACAAAGATATTGCTGAAAGCAGCTCATATACCAATAATGATTTGCAGTTAGGAAAGAGAAGAGTAGGAGTAAAAAGGCCTGCAGCTAAATTGGTTGATATTCATTACACAGTGTTGTCGTTGGCATTAACAGGGCAGCCATAAGGAGTGTCGTTAGTAGGGTTTGAGGAAGTCCTGCAGTGGGTGGATATTGCATTACACATGATCACAGGATCAGCAATAAAAATTAATTGAAAGAGGTAATTAGAAAGAAAAAGCTGCCCCTTTGGAAACAATTGTTTTTATCAATTAACATTTATGTTTGTAATATTTGGACATTGCCCAAAAGTACTTAAAAATATAATGAGTGTCTTTTCCAAACAGTGATGGAAATTAAGTGTGAGCAATGGATTAGTATTTTTAGTGCAGCATTAATGTTAGGACATTAGCCAGAATGAAACCATGAATAATTAGACCAGGAAATCGTGGGTAATGCGCTAGGTGCTTGCAAAAAAAAAAAGTTTACTTTCAAAGGTCTCGGTCCTACAAAGATCTGCAGCCACACTGAGTCTGCGGTGTGCTGAGGAAGAGGAAGCAGTCTACTGTCTACCTACACGCAACAAGTGTGAGAACAAGAGTGTATTAAAATAATGATCAGATAAGGTGAAGACTGAGTGGCTGGGGAGCAGCTCTGTGGAAGAGACCCTCGTGGTCTTGGTGGACACCAAGCTGAACAAGAGCCGTCTGTGTGGCCTGGCAGCCAACAAAGGCTGTATGGACAGAAGTACGGCCAGGAGACTGAGAGATGTGATTAGGGTGACGTGGATGTGTCAGAAGGAAGCTGAAAATAGCAGCGATAGCAGTTTTCAGAGCCAGGTTTTCCATGGACAGGGAGAATCTGAAGCCGTAAGGGTACTGTGGAAGACGTAGGCAAGAATTTTGATACTGGGAATGCATACGGTACTGAAAGGGCAGTAGAAAGCATAGAAAGAGACAAGGATGAAGAAATGGCAGTTACAGAGGTCTTCCAAGGATAAGAACAAAGGATACAAGTGTGATGACACTGAGATGGAGAACAAATGAAAAAATCCAAAGCCAACCATGAAACAGACAAAATGTTACACATTGGGTAAAGTACCAGAGGGCACTGAAAGGTGGAGGAAGGAGAAGAGGGAGTAAGGAGAGGGTTTTGTTCAATGAGTCTGTCACATAAGCTGAAATGAGTCACCTGGTCTTAACCAAATTCCTGTGAGACGACTCAGAAGTACTGACTCCCTCTCTCTAATGCCTCGCATACAGGTGCCATCAGCTTAGGAATGCATTCCCTTTAGCTGTTGTTGCAGGAACAGACTTCTAAAAATGAGAATAGATGTAAGCTTTCTAACTTTCTAGGATGGGATAGGTGCAGGTCAGCTCCAAGCACACAAACACTTTAGTCATCTCAAAGACAGAGAGGTCTTTCATATCACTTGAGATCGCTTGCTGTGCAAGTGGAAGAAGTTGTATGTATGTGCTGCAAATCTTCATTCCCCAAGCAAATGCTGCACAGACATTGGCAGCGCTGATAACTTTTTTCTTCCTGTATCTCCTCCCAAGCAGGATGCGGGACACTGCCTTGGGATCTACCTCACACTCATACTAGGAGCAAAAGGAGAGAAACTGAGAAGTAACAAAAGAAAAAAATGTGAATAGAACGTTGGAAAAGAAGAAACAAATCACATATACCTTATGTCTGAGGTGGAAAGGAAGATGGCATGAGGAGGAACTTCTTTACTTTGAGGGTGGCAGAGCACTGGCACAGGCTGCCCAGAGAGGTGGTGGAGTCTCCGTCTCTGGAGACATTCAAAACCCGCCTGGACACGTTCCTGTGCAACCTGCCGTAGGTGACCCTGCTCTGGCAGGGGGGTTGGACTAGATGATCTCCAGAGGTCCCTTCCAACCCTATGATTCTATGACATTTATGGTACAGTTTTGCATCCTTGGAATTCCAGGGAGAGAATTAACATTTTGACCTATCACCATTCCCAGAATGGTGTGGGGATGATGCTGCCCAAGATACATACAGGTTTTGTCAGTACTGACGTAAAACCTAGTTGATAGCTTGTCTTTACTGACACCATTTTTTATTTGGTTATAGCTTTTTTCTGTGGCAAAAGACTTCTACCCTTATGATGATATACAAGATACCAAAATGAGGAGTATTGCCATTTATTGTCAGCTTTAAATATTGCATACGTCACTGTCTGTCTCTGATCAATGATTAACTGAAAATGCCAAATTTTATAAGCAGCATCTTGTGTAAGGTGCTTTAAGCCTGAATAGGTTCCTCGCTCATGCTACTCTTTCTTTGACTCTCTTGACAGTTTTATAGAGCTATTACCCAGTGGTTTATTGTTCACAGAATTTGGAAATTCCAGATTATTAAAGAACAGCAGATCCAGTGAAGTCTGTTCTCCTAAGGTGAAACCCTCACCTCACTGAGGTCAGAAGGGTCTGAAAATCAGACCTCAACGTAGATAGCCAATTGACTGGATTCAGAGAAACGGGGCACAGATCCATCTATTCTTCTTCAGCAAGAGAAAAATCGGGTCCTGGGTCCACCATATTTGATTTGAATGGCTTTCTGTCCTTTTTCAAGAGAATTGCGTGACTGTAACTGAGAAAATGTCCCAGCATTACTTTATATTAATTAGCGGCATTCTTGGGGAAACATCTCAGAGAAGAGAAGGAAATAACTAAAAGCATGGGGGGTGATTTGGATAGAAGAAACAAAAATATGGGATTCTGAAGCACTTGCAGATGTGCAGCTGTGCTGTGCTTCCCTCATTTTCATGTTTTCGTGTGTTTCTGAAATCTGGTTTAAAGGAGGTAAAGTCAAACTCCTGAAATAATATCCTTGTGGAAGTTTCTAATATAATTTACAGATTCAAAAGTTAGCAGAGAAGGTTCATATATGCAACTCAATTCAAACTCCAAACCTTTTTAAGTTGGTATACAATTAATTTTACAAGCACTAGCAAAAATCAAACCGTCAGGAGGAGATTCCAGAAACTGTACCTTGCAAGCAATTAAAATCCCTGCCCAAAGCATGTTTTTTAAATCTACAACTTATGTACCCTATTTGTCAGGATAGGTTACCATCAGAATAGAAATTAAATATCACCAGTCTTTCCAGGAATGCTCCAAAATGCCAGTTTTATCTACTGGGGTCCTCCAGGAGCTCATTGTTGAAAGTTAAAGGGTCAGCACCGGAAAGACGAATTAAAAATAGATCGATGCAGAATGTCATTCTAGTCCACCTGCTTCCCCCAACAGAAATAAACAGAAAGACCGTCAGTAACTTAAGTAGGAATGTGGGCAAAACCTTCATTTCCAACCATGAAGTAATCTGTGCTTCACATAAATAGCTGGGGGTTTTTTGTGGGTTGGTTTTTTTTTTTCAAATTAGATGAAAACTGTAATTCATACATCATACTTTTGGTTTTTTTTTTTACATACGGTCTTATGGAGAACTTCAGCAGGGCTAGAGAAGTTTGTCTTCATAAGCAAACAATGAACAGTTCCTGCCTCTGGACTTGTTTAGTTTACATAGCCGGCAAACAAAAAGCTTGGATAACTTAAAAAACTAATTGTACTTCTCCCGCTGTTTAGCATGCATCACACCCGCGGCAACAGAACAATACTTGGGTTTACAGAAAGAGGGGAACCTCGGTGCCATTTTATGCGGTGATTTGAGGCAGTAGAGGATGGCAAGCTCCACATGGCCACCGTGTGCCCAGCCGACCTATCCAGGAAGTCTGATAACAAAGATGAAAGGGACCTTTGAAACTGGGAGGAGGGCAACGACACCTGCCCTGGTCTCTGATGGATGGGTTGGTTTTTGAAGCAGGAACTCATTGAAATAAAATCTCTGTTCCTGAGGCAACCCCAAACCCAAATTCTACTTCTTTGCCTAATGGATGGAAGGAGAGATGACAGAAGGATGGGAAGATAAATGGAAGGAGGGAGTTACTCCGAAGGTACTGCATACATTCATAGGACCAGAAACAGGTCTTTCCTAACAGGGTGAAGAGAGGCCACTGTTGAGAGCAGGGCTAGACTGCAGTATTTCCAGTTCTCTGTGGTCATGAATCAGGTTTCAGAAAATCACCAGGCTGGCTTAAAATCAGAGGGTATCTCAGAAAATACATATTTGGAGTTCTTTGGGTTTACTTTCTTTCTGTCAGCCTTTATAGCATATTCTGCTTCACATTTTTATGATTATCTTCAAAGATAAGGGAAAGAAGCTTACAGAAGCAGAGCTTCTCAATCGATTAATTTCCTGATGCTGACAGCTGGGACTTTCAGAAAAGCTTTCAAATACCTTCAAAGAAACGGTGAGAGTTGGCAGATAATATTGATACAGTGATCCTCTCCACTCCCTTTAGCCGATTTCCATGGGGGAGGCTTTGGGCCCCATGCTCTTTCTCTTATTGACTGTGATTTATCTGTTGCCTGTCAGGTAAGGCAAAGGTGGTTATTCAAGCACTCCGACCTTGTTAGGATTTTTCCCCTGAAGCCACACGGATATTGTTGTGGGGAACTTTTAACTTTGCACAAAAGAAAACTAAACAAAGATACGAGTTGGCATTCTTCTGTCACTGTAATCAAAGCAAGTGCGCCCTAGCGTTTACAAAACACAGAGAAAAAAACTGCTAGTGGTCTGCTACCAATTTCCAGACCCACAATCTTATTAGTCTCCTCAGCTGGGCAAGACAATCACCAGACATTGAAAGCATCATGGTGAAAAAGCAGCTCCCATGAGCTAACCCTTCTACGTGCCTGTAATACTTGGCATTTACTTACACTATGCTTTCACTTTCTGAAGATTTTATATGATTATGCATCCCGTAGTGTCTTAGTCTATTGGCTAGCCATTCAATCATCAAAATCTATGTCAGGTTTAGATCAGCAGCATTACCATGATTACATTATTATTACAACTTGGCCTTGCGGGTAGCTGAGCAAAATGCCGGATACCAAAATAAACTTTGGACAGTCTCCACCTTCCAGCCTAATAAGCTATCATAACGTTATGCTGTATTCCCCAGTCAACACAAAACCACTATAGATTCCTCTGGGTAAAAGTCTAGCTCCTCCATAGATCATCATGCGCGTAATTCAATCATTTATATAAAATAGCAAAGCCCCTAATTAGCAAAGCCTCCCTGGGGCTTCGTTTCTCACTACTTGCATTAATGCATTATTAGAAACCTTAATATTGTCAACATTCCTTTAAGATTTTGAGGGCAAAATTAATTTGGGGAACTCCTTGCCATAATAAATTATTAAAGCAATCTGAATGGTAAGATTGAAAAAAAAAGTATTAGACTTCTGCAAATCACAGTTGCCCTGCATTCATTTTTGTGCTACTTAGGAAAAAATAAAGCAGGTATTTAACCCTCTGCCTTTTTTATTTGCTTAAACAAGGCAAAACTCATGTTGAAATATTTTCATGGTTTAGTATTATTCACCATACATAGAACTATGTGAATATGGAAGAAGCAAAGAGGTAGGATGAAATGGCAGAAGAGTTAATAGCGGAGTAACAAACACCTCCTGTGTTGTGTACTACCTCTATTAATGATCTGTTTAAGGGGATTGAGTTACGATATAAGAAAAATTGCAGAGGAAATCATTATGTAGTTTGCTCAGAAGCTAAGATAACTCTGAACCTTTAGCTTTGAAGGAGAATGGAGAGCACTATTACCTATTAAATGTTGAAAAATGCAAGGAAATATATTACTGCAAGGAAAAAACTCATTCACATTTGGAATTCTAAGTTAGCATTGTTAGTACAAGGAAGAGACTTAGATGTCACAGGAAATGGCTGTATTAAGTGTCTTCTTGAAGGTTCAGCTACCATCAAAATCCTAGATAATAGAAAGTATTACATATATACAATATATTATAAATGTGCATATTACATATATATACACAATGTTATATACACAGTGAAAAAATACAAAGAGCATTATACTACCACCAATAAACAAGTGGGTTAATGGAACATGGAGAGATACCTCCATGAAGAGTGCTATCAAAGTTTGGGATTGTGGTTTTATCCGGAGAAAAGGGAGGAATAAGGAGAAATGTGATAAGTATTGATTAAAGTAGAAAACAGATTTGGCTCTTCCTGTCCCTAACCTGAGAAGAAGGTGGTATTCACTGGAATAAAAAGGCAGAAAACCCAAAACAGATAAAAGAAACACCTTTTAACAAAATATGAAATTCGTCCATCATGACCATTGCCCCATGCAGGTACTGCAGCTGAGAACTAACAAAGAATAAATGGGGTAGGCTGTTTATGTTATTATTCAATTTTATAATTATTAATCCCAAGACTTGCTAGAGTTTTGGAAAATTTGGTTTTTTCTGCTTTGGGGATTTACAACAGTCTTTAAACAGTAAAGAACTGGATGAAACCTATGTGGAGATACAACTGACCTGTTCCTGTGGAACTCCTGAAGATTTTTGCCCTTCTTGCTGAAGCATCTGTTTTTTGCCTCCCAAGAGCGAGTGGATTTGGGGTCTAGTCCTGAAGACCAGTTTCCATGTACCTATCAAAGTGCCTAAGACTTTATCTAAAGGGTCATTCATTGACTCTAGTACCTCACAGTAGCAACAGGCCTGGATCTTAAGCACAGATCTTAAGGCAGTTAGTCTAGCTATAGAGAACCAGGTCACAGAAACCATTGGACCATTCTTCTTTTAAGTTCCTGTAGTGGTAGGTGCAGAATCCTTTAAGCACAGGGCATATGAACAACCAAAACATTGGCCAGTGGCATGAAAGCAATCTGGGAGTAAGAAAGTAGTATCACCAAGTCACTCTGAGAACCTCACTGCATGCGCAGTCTAGCCTGGTTCAGAATAAATCCATCAGTCCCCAGTGCATTAATGTCCTCTCCTCCTGGCAAACTGCTCCCAGAAGCCCTCCCCCGGCCCCAACTGCCTACAGCTGCTCACCCATGCTGATATGTTGCAGCATGGCCTGTAGGCCAGGGAGAGCTGGCCACCCGCGACTTACATAAACAAATAGCTCATTGGAGAGCTAGGCAGTTGATACAAATAGCTTTTAAATTGGATTACTTCACATGAAGTTTCAAAATTTCGTATAAATCGCTTATGGAGTTGTATGTTTAGTATTTTGAGGGGAGAGGGGCTGCTTGTCTCAGTGTGTTTTTTGGGGAGAGGTTGTGTGTGTGGAGAAGCAAATTGAAGATTGCAAAGACATTTCAGATTTTTTTGTAACTTGCTACCTGCCAAGTGCTGGTAACTGTGAAGTGAAATTAAAACGATCCATTAATTTAATCTTTACTGAGGAAAACTTGTCGTGTTCTTCTGGGGGAATAGAATGCTCCTAGAATAGCACCGCTGACTTGCCAAGTGCTACAGCTCTTGGCTTCTTCCTTTGAGGATGCTTATCCATGGACTAAAATGTAGAGGGCTACTACAGTTTAAAGCACTGTGTGAACTCATATGATGACTGTGAAAGAAGAATACAGTTACAGGTTGCTGGAAGGAAAGCCCTTGAGGTGAAGACTTTCTAAAGGGCAGATTAATGGGGGGAGGGAGGCTGCCATCAGTAGTTCAATTTGTGACTAAAGGTGAAGGAGATCACAAGTTTCAGAGGCAGTTGCTCTCAAAATTCAAAATTTGGGGCACATTTTTACCTCTGTAATGTACCAGAAACTAACAGGATGAACTCTCCACAATTGCATTTGAGGGCAATATTGCGTATCAGACCAAAAACAACCGATCAGGATTAGTAAGTAAGACTGTACCTATCAGCACAGTAGCTGTCAAGTGGACTATAGAGATAACGACCCAACGATTCTTCATTTTGGGAGGCAATTCCATTCTTCTATGCATACATATTTGTGAAATTTGGAACAGATGTTTTACAGTGTTCAATGTCTTTTTAACAGAGGAAGAGACAAGTATATGAATCAAACCTGATAAACAACGGCTTGCAACTTGAAGCGACGAGATCGGTGAGTGCTCTTCTCTGTGTGAACGTCTGTGTCTGAGAACAAAGCCCCCCCTGTGGGAATAAGGAAACTGGACATATGAATTTACTGTAACATTTCTCTCCTCTCAGGAGAAAAAGGCCCACCTTTCTTCCGTTAGTACTGTCTCTGTGATCTGATGCGAAATCTTTTAAACTTTGTGTCTGTTCCTTCCGCTGCAAAATAAAAGATGGAAAATTGTGAGATTACATAGGTCATGTTTGCTCAGCTCTTGGAAGATAAAAATTACTGGCTACGCTCTGCAGAGAGCTTCTCCCCCTACTCTGGCATGGGAAGCCTGTGGTTTGTCCAGGGCAGAATGCCCCTGCCAGAAGAGCAGCACAAGGCTTCAGCACGTGGCCCTGCTCCTCCCAAGGCCTGGCACTGTACAAGTGATTGTAACTGTTGTTCTTTGTGCATTTTGGGCTGCGATGTGGCCTGTGGGCAGCTCAAGAGCGCTGTGATAAGGTACACCAGCTGCCAGAGCTGCCGTCTCTTTCAGGGAGGGTTGGAGCCCTCAGAACCCCTTTCCTTCCTGCCCTGCAGGGCTGCAGAGCTCCGGCCGGGTCTCCCGGGGAGGTATAGCACAGTCACTGCCATTCTAAATTTGTCCTTGCTTGGCTGTCTATAGTGAGCTCCAGAAAAGGTCGCATTGCCCCTTCCTCCCAAATTAGGCTCAGAATCCATGGCATCACGGTATTTATTTGATTTCGGCAGCGAGGGCTCCTGCTGCATGTCCAAGGATGCAGCCTGGCTCTTCACATTCAAAAGAAAGTAAACCCCTTGCTGGAAGCCTGACGTGGCCCTCTTGCTATACTTACATGTTGCAGTTTTCAATCGCTCTGCCACGGTCATGACTGAAAAACTTTTGAAACTGGAAGCTTCCCCCGGCTGGGTCAGATATCTGACCCATGTTCCTGAGCCAACGAGCTACACAATGTAATTTCATGTGGCTGACACTCACTAATCCAAGGTGTCAATAGAAGGTCTACAGGCAATGTGTAGACAGGAGACAAGAGTGGCTGTCGGGGTTCCCACTGCATACTGGTGCTGGTTTGGGCGTGCAACTGGGAGCGAATGTGCCCCATGCTGTCGTTCTCAGCAGTCTCAGCTGATTTTCCTTTCCCTCTCCCCATTCTACCTGTGAAGCTGGGAATTCATGTTACCCAGGAGCACCCATGGGCGCCTAGCCTCCTTCCGTCAAGCCATGTCACCCTGGGGTTGTACTTGAGCTGCTGGGGAGTCACTGACAGCTCCAAAGCCACAGCTGCCCTGCCAGGCTGCAAGTGCTAACGCTCCTAACGAACCCGTATGGGGGAAGCATTGTTAGGCTTAACTTGCTCTGTAAACTACTGTGCAGAGATGTAAACATCAAGCATTAAGGGAACAGTTAGCTGCCTTTTTTTATATGCCTTTATTTGCCTACATGTTTCCACCTCATGTCCATGCTTTTACAGAAGCTAATGATATATCTGCTAAGATGGACAATGAATGTCACTTTGAGTAAGTCATCTAGGAGCTGTAAAGAGAAAGAAAATTCTGGGTAGTTTAAGAAGTGTTGTGAAAAGTCTTTTACTTTCATATTCTCACACACATATTTTTATTATTCTTTCATTTCAGGTTTTGGATGAAAAACTTATTTTTGTGAAAGTGCATGCACCTTGGGAAGTGCTGTGCACATACGCCGAGGTTATGCACATCAAATTGCCTCTGCAACCCAATGACCTGAAAACTCGAGACTCGGCTTTCAACTGGTTTAGCAGATTCTTCAGAGTGGATGAAAATATCATCAAACCTGAGCAAGAGTTTTTCACTGCCCCTTTCCAAAAGGAACATTTGTCCAATTTTTATATTCAAGACAAAGACACATTTTTTAATCCTGCAACTAGAAGCCGAATTGTAAGTCCATGGAGTATTTTTAACATTTCACCTTAAAAAGAAAAGATTCCTTTAATCAAATCAGTGCAATTACCTTCATGAAAGCATCCTGAAACATTAGCAGTATTTGGGACACAACAGTTTTGTGTCATTTGTGTTATTTACTTTTGTCCCATTTCTCTTCCTTCTGAATTTAAAGGAGGGATTTGAATGGTTCATATACACTGTGCAATTAATTTTGTCTGCACTTGTCACCCTTTCCTAACTCAATTATGTGCTGAAGCAGGTATAGTTGTGTGTGATTATTTTCATATTGCAAGAAACAAATAAATATTTTATATATTTCAGGTTCATTTTATCCTGTCCCGTGTGGAATATGCAACCAAAAACAATGTGAAAAAGTTTGGCATTAACAAATTACTGGACACTGGCATCTACAAAGCGGCATTTCCCCTTCATGACGTAAGTCCAGTGCTTGTAACTAAAATATATTTTGAGATAGAGGTCTGAACTACATCTGTGGGGTTTATATCAAAAGATACAAGCGCTATTGATTGCCTTGCTCCTTGACTGGTTATTATATCCACATAGTAGAACAGGAGATAGTTTGGCTAAACAGATTTTCTTCCGAAGCACTGTTGGCTAAAAATGTAGCTCCATAACTGAAAAACACTGTATTTCATTTAGTAGGTGTTCACCTTGTATTCTTTGGGAGATGTAGTTCAGTAAAGAGCCTGGCCTGAGTGATAGTTCCCGTGAGGCTCTGTATCATCAGTTCTAAACTGATTTTAACGTTGTCCCTTTCTTTAGGATTCAATTTTTCAGTATTAAAATTCCTATCAAATATCAACACTGCTAATAAAGACGTACACTACAGACCTCATCTCAGGAAGCGTGACAGTCTCACACAGTGAGAAACATTCCCGCTGTTCCCAAACATTGTGACACACATGCAGGGAAACCCAGGTTTCTGCAGGGAGGCTCTGTCTGGCCAGTCCAACACGTCAGAGTCATGTGGAGAAAAGCTCAACTGGGTCGAATTTCACATTGCAATAATAATAAATCCAGCTTTTTTAACTACGCTTCCGAAGCTTTTTATTTTTAAAGCATATCATTTAAAGAAGAAAGTTATCTGAAAATTGTTTTGCATACAAAGGCTAGGAATAGCACAGAAAAAGAAAATGAAGGAGAAAGAAAATCAGATTTCAGAGTATTTGTCTAAGGAAAAGCTCTGTATGAGGCCACAAATGGTTTAGAGTAATCAAAGACTGAGGGCTGATTTTCTGCATCATATCTATTATATACCCACACCCCCACACCTCCTTCCCCATCAGAGCCACGGCTCTGTGTCCGAGGTGTGTTCTGTTGAGAAGACATTGAGAACGTGGGAGGTCAGGAATGGTAACTGCTTCAGCTGTTTGGACTCCGCTTAAAATATTCAGGAGGCCTCCAAGGGTTTCAAGGAAATATTTAAGGCAGAATCAAGACAAATCATGTTTCTCGTAAGTAACCTAAAGCTTTACAGGATAGAATTACTATCATTTGTGACTATCCATTTTTAAGGTTTCCTTTTAAAGATTTAAAACCGGCCTTGCAGGCTATTTCTATCGTGGCATGGGGAATTTGGATTCAGTATGCCTAGTAATTAATGACTGTCTTTTTAGACAATTAAGATTATATATCACAGCTACTCTGAAAATCAAAAGTAGCCTATAGATTTCTACAAATGTCACTTGCCTTGTTGCATCACAGTTACAGAATGGAAAATTCTCTCAAATAAAATAAGCTTTATTGAAGTAGGTTTTCCAATAACCTAGAAAAACCACAGGATTATCTCCATGTGAGCTGTCTTTTAAATTTAAAACAGAGACTAGAAGCCCTGTATTTATCCCTCAGACTTTCCAGCCTTCATTCCAGCACAATGTTATTTTGAAGCAAAGCATGTTAGTGTGTTAGAGGTACTTAAAATCCATTTTAATTCAGTCCCGTTCTCTAATTAGAATGGATCCTTTTCTATTTTCTATTCCTAAGTGCCAAGATGCTGACATGCACTTAGATTTTTTCAGCTCGCACATGTAAAGCGTTTGCTTTGGCATTCAGTGCTTTTCTGATAAACTCCTATCCTGCATCCCAGAGCTGCCTTCCCGCTTCTTTTCCTGGCTTGCGGTGAGACTGGGCCAAAAGGCTATTCCAGGCTCTGGCTTCATGGCATAGAGTCTGCAGAGATTAGAGCTGACCTGTGCTGCTTGATTAACAGTGTCTTCTTCTCAATTTCATTCCGCTTTGCAGTCTAGTTTTAGGCACCCATCAACCGATCCTGACTGCCCAAGCGAGCGCTATCTTCTCTACAGGGAATGGGCTCATCCTAAAAACATTTTCAAGCTGCAACCCCTGGATTTCATCAGGTTGGTGTGACTGGGGCTGGACCAATGCAGAGGAGACTAGGAATTTACTTAACAGGTCTGGTTTTGGGGATGTCAGAGAGATATACCTCAGTTCTAAAGGCAGATACATACACACATATCAGCTCATGCGTGGGAGCATCCTTTGAGCGTGGTTTCATGCTAAGCCAATTCAAGAAAAGGCAACCACTTAAATTTTTTCTTTGCAAGGTATGATCTTTCTCTTTTTCCTTTTTTTCCCCTTCTTATTCTCTTATGAAAGCATTAAAGTGGTGATAGAAATACCCAGCTGCAGTACTTCTGCAATCCCAAAGTTCAAACCAGAGGAATATGACAATATGAGTTGGCAGAAAATGTATTACATAAAGAGCCATTTGAAAAAGAAATGTGAATTTACATGCATTTCAGGAAAAAAAAACCCAAAACTTTCCCCTCCACAGGAAATACTACGGAGAGAAAATTGGCATCTACTTTGCTTGGCTGGGCTTTTACACTAATATGCTGATCGTGGCTGCGGTTGTAGGAGTTGGCTGTTTTCTGTACGGATGCCTGACAAAGGACAACTGCACATGGAGGTACCTGATCAGGCCTATTTTAATATCACCTGCAATTTTGATCAGCCCCCTACAGAGGGGTACTGTACAGGGTTTGCAAGACACTGCATAAGAAAAGAGGCAAAATGAAAAGGGGCTGAGAACAACAATGGTTGTGGATTTGAAGGTAAAAGCACAAAATATGAGATAAGAAGAGTAATGGATGTCCATGGACCATTATGGTCGTAGACATCTGAGAGTTTGTTATTTCATCTTTTTATTTATATTTTGCACTAAGTTCACCATGCCTAGTGTAGGAACAGGACAAAAAGAGTGACGAAGAGAAGTCAATACAAATTGCCATAATGCATCATTTTCACGGTGATAATCCTTAAAGGAGGTATCCAATGACCTTGATGAAACCCCCAAAATTTCTTTCCTCTATTTTGAGAGAAGAATAGAGGAAGAGCAACAGCACAGGGGGCTTTAGCTGCCCAGGATACGTTGGGAGGAAAGGTATAGCCATGACACAGATTCCCTCATCAGAACATGAAGAAATTCAACCATGGCACAACGACCCAAGGAAAAACACCTGGGTCATTGTGCCAAATCATCTACTGGCCATCACATTGCATAACCCTTTCTGGAAGGGTGTTTATAGTTATAAAACATGCTGAAGGGCTGTGCCAGAGCTTTATACCCACTTAGCCTTATGACAGTGTTATCATTTAGTTGAATAGTTCATCTCCCTCCCTGGTGTTGACCCCACTGATGTATTTATAGACAGCAATTACATCACCTTGCAGCCTCCACCACATTAGGTTAGTGGGTACCAGTTAGGTGGCAATTCTTTTGCCATTTCTTAGGAGGCAGATTTGCCAGTCCTTGAATCACCCTAGCAGCCCCCCTCTGCACGTTTTCCAACCTGACCCTATTTAGAAGACCACAGGGACTAGATAGCCGTTTCGGTTCTGCAGATATTCCTTGCTCAGGTAGGCAGTGTTCCTCTTCCTTCTCCCCTCAGACTTGCTGTGATAGCACATATGAGCATGCGAGTGTGCGTTTCCTATTGAAAAGTGTGCAATCTTTCAAGTTGTTTTGTTTTTCATGAGCTGTTTTAAGCAGTTTTGAGAATTACCACCACATACAAGGGATGGAAATTATTTTCCTCCTATGTGATCCATTTTTGAGATGAGGACTAAGAACAGAAATGGGGATATGTTGCCAGGGCGGGGAGGGAGTCCTTGAGAGCAGGTCACTGGTAAATTGTTTCTCAGTTCCCTGAGATTATTGCACTGTACTCATGTGCGAAAAAGGACTAAAGAATTTAGTGTTGGTGAGTGACTGACTAGTTTTGTTTTTAGCCAAGAAGTATGTGATCCCAACATAGGAGGTAATATCATAATGTGCCCTCAGTGTGATAAAGTATGTACCTACTGGAACCTCACCATCACTTGTGAATCGTCCAAGGTAACTACATTTACAGCTTATAGACACGCTATTGAACTTTACTTGCACTTTCTCTAGTACTACACCTAAAACAATGTTGTTCCTCCTCTAATGTCCTGCAGAATTGCTACAACTGTGCAAATAGTTGTTCCTTTTGACATAGCGACTGAACTTTGAAAAGTAAAAACAACAACATTAACTGCTCCAATTTGACCTAAGATGAAAAAAATTGGGTTTTTTTTTATTTCACATAGCTGCCGAATATTTGATACAGGGCTAAAGTGGTGTTTTAATTGAAATGAAACACTTTAGTTTCATTTTGGGATGCTTCTTCCTTTTTTGGGGGAAACAAAAAAAAGAGATTCAATTGCTAAGTCTTGATTCAGTAGCTCTGAGTCAATTTTGCTAAGGAAATGTTTAAAGCATGTTTTGACTTTTCTAAATCCTGCCCCCTCCCTCCACAAAGAAGTTACCTGGATCCGGGCCTTGAATTTGACCCGTGTTGTCAAGGAGGAGGGGGGTACAAGGAGGGGCTGGTGCTGGCCATGGCAGAAGCTGTGACACAGCCGTGTCCCGTTAGCCATGACACAGCCAGACTCTTGCTCTGAGTTCCTGTCTAGAGGAACCTCGCTTTCTTTCTCCATTGCCTTGTCTCACTAGGCTAATGTTAGCCTTCTGTCATTCCTTCCCATAGATTCAGTCAGTCCCAAAACTTGATTTTTCAGCTATTCATCAAAAATACTTTGCCCAGCTTTCATGTGTTGCTTCAGCACACTTAAAGGGTAAAAGAAATAAGAATACAGGGAAAAGATGGAAAGAAAAGGCAAATTGTGACTACAGAGGTATCTCATCAGAATGCGTTTTTACTAACCAGCTTGATTTGTTGTTATCCTGCTCATGAGAACCAGATGTGTCCATTGCCTTTTTGCGGCTGTATTAAAAATACATAGCTCTATACTGAGTTCCCAGACCAGAAGCACTGTTTTTCTTCTTCCTATGCAACAGATGGAAGGAAGTTTGATAGCACACCATTTTACTATCCTCTTGATGCGTATTTGGCTTATATTTTTAATTATGGGCTTTGCATTTAATTTCCTTAATTTACTGGAGGGTGGTGTACATTGACAGAAATTGAGCAAACACTATCAATAAAGATTGTTTATTAAACTACATAAAAGCTAAAAATCAACACATTCAGTAAGCAGCTTCTGTTCTGGGTCAGTGTAGAAGAAAAAAAAATGGTCAATTATATTGTAAGCCTTTTTTTTTCTTTTCCATTTTTCCAGAAACTCTGCATATTTGATAGCTTTGGAACACTGGTGTTTGCAGTATTTATGGGAATATGGGGTAAGTTGATTTCAACAACTGTGGTTTGTCATCTAATTTTGGCTAAGCATCCAGCATCAGCCACAAAACATGGATAAATTTGCAATGACGTCGTTTTCCAGCACTCAGGAATTCACTAGTAGGTAGTTCCGTAGAAGATAGGTACATTCACAGGAACTCTTTTTTAGCATCATAACAAAACAAAAAGTTGTAGAACTTAAAGTTGGTCTTCAGGGTCTGTTTTGTTTCATTTAACGTGGAGAAAAGTCTGAGAGAAGTGATTAGAGCTGCCTCCTTCATCCAGCAGGAGCCAGCCACATGCTTAAGTATATCTGGCCGAGGAGCTGAGGGTTTTTTCCAAAGGGTTTTGGAGGTGCCTGTGCCTATTAACAGCTGTGTGACTGCGCAAAGCAATTGAAAAATAGCTTTTTATTATATTTCCCAGGAATTTTTTCCTCCTGTCTTTATTTAAGAAACGGATTGTAAAAAGCGTAGTAGTTACAAGCACTAGATTTATCTTTTAGAAGAGAAAATGTATGAAACCAGGATGTTTCCCGTGGGTGAAACCGCTTGGTGCTATATTTAAGGGATTAGGCAAGGTTTATTTTCCCAGAAACAGTTTCGTTTGCTGGTATTAGCAACTTTGTTAACCAGCTTTTATTGCACTTTCTTTTCCAGAAATTACCAAAATAAGTTATATGTTAGGTCTATACACAGGGTACTATAGACAAAATAATAACTCATGTAGCACTTTGAATTCATTACAAGAATACAGAATTTGCTTTCGTTGTAAAACATATTGTATTTTTATTTTCCTGTGATGACCTAAAGTGCTTCAAAACAGCTACTGCTTTAGAGAATTATAAGATAAAACATATCATTTCAAAAAGAAGATTCCTTTCAAAATATATGCTAAAATCAAAATACTATCAGGAAATTCTCTAAACGATTTTTTTTTTTAAATTAGAAGTTTGATACTAATGTGCTCATCTTCTGTCATCTGAACAGTTAATTTATTTGCAATTTGCTTCCTAATTAAAAATTGTGTTTCCTATTTTGAAGAATGGTTCCAAGAGTAATAATTACAAAGTTAAGCTGCATAGTTATAGCGGTGCCTACAAGGTCTATTAGTATTCTTATCAAAAGTCCGCTATATGAAGAGGTGAGTTGTATTACAGAAATTCAGTCAAAATTGTACTGATTCCAAATGACCCATGGTTCTGGTACAATTCCAGCTGTAATTTTCATCTTGCTCTAATACAGACCTCCTGGTCCAAACAACTAAAAGAATATTAGATTTTTAGATATATTATTGCATCACTATTAGCACTACACTTTTCAATAATTGCATTTTTAATTTTTTTAGTATATTCCCTTCAAAAATCTCAAAACACTATAAAACACGAGGGAATTTGGCCTCAGGAATTAAGTCTCTATACGTTAATGCTCTGGACAAGCGCTTCTACCCCTTCTCTCGTGATGGCACGACCAGATTGGCAAAGCTCCTCTAGCAGCAGCTTCCACTTCCCTCGCGGCCGTCACAGGATCCCCTGCCTGAACAAGGTCAATTAAACAAACAGATGTCCTCCAATGGAGGCATTGCTTTTCAGTCCGTGCTGCCATAGTTTCAGAAGCAGGATACCTGGGTCATACTGAATGGCAGTGTTGAGGGACACGTGAAAGGGGACACCACACATTATCAATGTGAGGTGGGATGAGCCCTCGGATCTGCAAGCTTCATTTGTTTTCACTGTTAAAAAAACGCTGGTTCAAAATAAAAGGAAAATGTCGAATCCAGCAGCAGCTCCTTCCCTACTCTGAAAGACGCAACTTGGCTGCTGCCTTATTTTCGCGAGTAGAACTTCTCTTTGCGTTGGGGCTGAGAGAGCTGTCCCAGTGTTACGTGCCCTGCTTTTGCTGTTAGCACGGAGGCTATCACAGAAGGAGGCCCTGCACCTCTCGACTCTCCAGCAGCAGTTGGATTTGCAGCTGGAGCAAATCAGTGTTGCCTGTAGCTTCCTGTGGTTTGGGCTGGGGCCCCCACCAGCAGTTAGCAGTTCATGGAAGACTAATCTCCTTGCTCTGCAGGAGAAGGCAGATGTGATCCTCAGGCCCACTGCTTAGAACAGCCTTTGTGCTTCTAAGCATGAAGTAGCGGAGAAGACCTTGTGGAAGAGGCCCCTGAACAATCAGGGGAGGAGGGTTTCCTGGGGTTTTGCCTGTGTGCGGATGGCAAGGTCATCTCACAGCCCAGCCCGTGGAGTTTTCTGGTTTTTAAATGCTTCAGTTTGGGGTCTATCGACCACACCTGATTTTGGAAATAACCTTTAAAGTGTGAACTTGTAACTGCATGTCATTGATGTTTCATCATTCAGGATGAGGGGCCAAACTAATAAAAACAAACCCAAAACTTTTAGGGTTAATTACTCCCAGACAAGGGGAGTAATGAGGAGTGCAGTGATGGGATACTAACTCCTGGAGGCAGTGCTCGCAGAGCCACACCACTCATTTAAATCTGAGGATGCACTGCCTTCAGTAATAAAGCACCAGGGCGCACTGGGGAGCGTGGTACTGACAGCATCATCCTGAGCTCCTGGGTCTGTCATTGCCTCTGCTGCCAGATCTACCTGCATCACGTCTCAGGCCAAGGTAAAGAGTTTGGCTGGATCCATGTCTAGTCAGCACTGCTTCTGTGTACCTGGTCCTCCAGTGCTTTCAGTTGTAGGAGCACAGTCCAGGGAACCGGTTGACCCAGCCCAGGGAGTTTCTAAGCTCTGGGCCATGCATAAAGAGCTGCTACCCCTTCAGATTCATGCCAGCAGAGGAGGAAAGATGGCCATGTTTCAGCCACTTTACCTGAACCATCATTGGTTCTTGTAGTCTGCAAACTGGTAACTTGTCCACACAAAAATAGCAGACAATGAACATGAGCTTTTCCCCATGGCAATTTTTGAAATACTGAGTTTTTCTTTCCTAGAAGTCCTGCACTCTCCAGCATTTTGCCTTCGCCTGTCCAACCAACTTGCTTTCTTATGCATCCCATGATAAACTTTTTCAAAAGTAGTCTATAGTATGAAAACCAAAGTGCTAATATTCTAGCCTTAGGCAGAAAGCAAATAAATTTATTTGTATTCTTTAGCATGTGCTTACACCACCATTTACCTCAGGTTTCTCCTATTAAAGTACCTATGTATCCAAAGCAATAGCTGCATAAAGAAGTAGATAACAGTTATTTTCACCATCACAGTAGCCGATAAGGGGTTTATTCCATGTCTGTGGAAATCTGTATGGAAAACATGAGCCACATGTTATAGCCCAGGGGGTGAGGCAGTGTCCAACACTCACCTGGTATTGCTCGCTTTGTTTATCTTCTGGATAGTTACTTTGTTTTTGGAGTTTTGGAAGCGAAGGCAAGCTGAACTGGAGTATGAATGGGACACAGTTGAGTACTTAGAGCAAGAAGAACAAGTTCGCCCGGAATATGAAGCGCGATGCACTCACGTAGTAATGAATGAAATCATACAGGTAAGGAATATTCTGATAACTGGTGATGGCTACTGCCACAGACATGTTGTGGGAGGATGCTATGAAAATGGTGAATCTGCACTGGAGCTGTATAAATCAGCAGTGCTTCAAGGAGAGCTGATAAGCTGGCCTGGAAATAGTAAACTTATAAAATACAGATGCGTGGGAGGGATTTTATACCTAACTGTAGACACCTTAAAGTAACTGCCTGTTTGAGGAGCTTGCGCTGCTGAGGTTCCTGTGTCATAAATAAACAGAAGTAGGCATCGTCCCCAGTTTAGGAGACTAAGTCTACTTTATTAAATCCCCCAAGAAATTATTCAGTGTTGCTGCCAGAGGCCAAGATCACTGAGCATTTGCTATCTTTGCCTAAGAATGCATCAGGAAAAAAGGGTGAAATAGCGGGAAAGGTGTTACATTATATATCCTGCCAAGACTGTTTTTTTAACCAAAGGTGTTTCTGTTTGAAACATGTATAAACAGGTATTGTTGCTAAGTGCACATGAATACAATTACAATCAATAACGGCAAACTCACATGGACAAGGATAATCCTCATTTCAATGAAACAGGATTCATATTTATGGGGACCTTAGTTTAGATCTCTATTTATTATACACTTTGAGTAGCTTTAGCTTCTGTAGCTCACTCCAGCTTAGCTTCGCTTTTTATTATTCTCTGTCTATATCTCTCTGGCATGTATCTGATCATTTGCATTGCCTTCACATTTCATCCACATTATACTAATGTTTATTAGAGGGCAGTTGAAAACTTTCAAAATTAATGGCCATAGTTGAAACTATCCTATATAGATCTTCTTTTTATACCTTGTACCACAAAGAAAATGGTTCTGTTTAAAAGCTTATAAACCTACGCTACCCTTAATGTATAAAGTCATAGCTAGAAAGTTCCTTTCAGACAGTTCAAAGAGTGAAGAACATACTAAAACATAATGATTTTGATCCTCAGAGATCCTGTAAAGACTCAGTGAATTTTCACACCACCATGTTGAGGTAGGCATTTTCCTTGGGAATGCCATCCCATTGTTCCTATGGGACAAATTGAGAAATACAGACATCAGGGACCAGAATTTTAGTGCCTGCTGATTGTAGCCAATGAGGTTGAAAGCTAATGACCTTGGATGCCATGATCAGCCAAGAAGGATGGGTCCATTGAAAAGGACTATGCACCCTGTCATGGCTGAAGTCAGTAAGAGCTGAGGACACTCAGCCTCTGGGGAAGTAATTTTTATCTTATAATGGGCAGCAAAAAAATAGACACATATAATCAGGCAAGACTTTTGAAATCATGAAGAAATGTGAGTTTCCAGGACAACAAAGCAGGAAAGGAAACAAAACTAGAGACTTCTTTCCTTTTTTCTGCCCTCAATATCATAACGGGTTTAATTGCAGCACCCAAAAAATATGAAGAAAAGATTGGGTGTGTCCTTGATCTGTTTCTAAATCTTTTACAGCAAGAAGAATATGTGCCATACACTGCCTGTGGGAAGTGCATACGGATGACTTTCTGTGCAAGTGCAATCTTCTTCTGGGTAAGTTCTCCTCTTATTCTTTGACCTCATGGATTCACTTCTCCAGTAAGTGTCTCAAAAAAAGATCATCCTGAACTGAACAAGAGGTAGCAAAGGAGCAGGTTCAGTTGGATTTCCATCTTATGCATAAACCAAGCCCATAAGGTATGGACCCACATGGAGATGGTAGCGTACAGTCAATAGAAAATATGCCAAAATATCCTGCAGCTGTAGCTTGCAAGTTACGCTGATGAATGCGGTCCATTGGTTTTTCCCTCATTATTTTAAGATAAATGTCTTTGCTTTTGGAGGGGGGAGCAGGGGAAAGACTTTGGTCTATATGCTCTCCTCCCTGCCAGCTTCTATCCTACTTGTTCCAGCCATTTGCTTCAATATCGTGTCTCACAGTCCTGGGCCTCTTTCAGGTTTTTCGTTTCACTTAACAGAGCAAAGCTGGGCACTCTCTAATCTTCCAGAGCTGCTGCTTTAATTACAACTAAAACTTGAAAGCAGCCCAGTCACCCATGAAACAATATCTAACATGGTGAGCATGCCCAGAGAGGTCTCCTTGAAAAGCTCAGTGTTTTAGCGTGCTGTGTGTCCTCCTCGCCTGTAGCACAAACTGCAGCTGGAAAAGACTTCGTTCTAGGTGATAGGAGACAGATAGGAGATAGAGTGGTGGCTGTCAGCCCAGGAGAGCCTCAACGTTAACGCCTGACACACAAAGGAAAGAACACTGGCTTGCTGTTGGGTTTAAATAGGCAGGACTTCAGGTTGAAGGGAAGAGATTTGGTCTGGGTTTGTCATTTGTGTTGCTGCACTCTTTTATTATGTGCAGGGAGCGGGGAGGTAGGTGGGTTCATGGCAGTTTGCAGAGACAGTGAAAAAAAAAGATTCGCAGCTGTGTGGACGTCAATCTGCACAATAGCTAGAGAACTAGCAAGAAATAAAAGCAGGAGGAGAAGCAGAAAGAGACGAGATGGCAAGCAAGGTGGGGTGCACGGATCATTTTACAACCCTTGCAGATTACATGACTTGTCTTAAAACGTGTCTATTCCTTTGAGGGGTCTGTACCCTGTAATATTATCATGTGAAAGAGAGGGTACAGCCCCCTCCATAATCAATGCAGACTTGCTGGTACATTTGCCATCCTGCCAATTGCCCAATGTCAAAAGATTTCTTCCATCACATGCCTCGAGGCGTAAGATTTGATTACACATCTCATTATCTTTGCTTGCATCAGTACAAACCTTGTTATTAGTCATAAACCAGACCATCTCTTTTCTCTCCTGCAGATTGACTATGCTGCATGAAAAAAAAGGCTCCTTTCATGGATTCTAAATTTATTGCCTTCTATATTATTTGAGCATCCCCTTGCACTCATCTTAGGTGGTGCAAGGCACGTAATGACAGGCACACAATCAGTTTCCTTTTGCCTATTGTAAAAAGTATTTCAAACTCACTTTTTCCCAAAGCCAGCGGTTCAATATTAACATCTTTCTTGCGTTCCCTTGGCAGATTCTTTTGATTATTGCTTCAGTTATTGGAATCATTGTCTACAGGCTCTCAGTTTTCCTGGTGTTTTCTGCAACGTTGTCACAGCACATTAACGGAACGGAGGCGATCCGCAAGTACCTGACGCCGCAGACAGCCACTTCAGTAACTGCTTCGCTCATCAGCTTTATAGTCATTATGGTTCTCAACATCATCTATGAAAAGGTGGCAATCCTGATTACTGACTTCGGTATGCCGCTGCCGTACCTCACATAGAAACTTGGGGTAAAATAGCAAGAAAAAAATGTCATTTATATGTATAATAAGCATTCCACTAAATGAACACCTGTACCACGTATTTCAGAATTTTCCCACCACATCACACAATACCACCTGCAAACTTTCAAATACAGATTTTCTCGATATCAAAGGAATATGGTATTCAGCTCTTTGCCTGAAAACTCCTTGTATAGCCAGCATGAAAGATCAATTGTTTACAGTTTTGTGCTTGTGAAACAGACAAAGCAAAGAAAATTACTATAATAACCAAGGTTTATGAAAACAGATCAGTAACGCATAACACATTCAATTACATTAGCTTTTGTTTATGGGGAAAATAACTATTTTCTTGTAAATAAATGAAATAAGGTCACTTTTCCAAAGCTAGATACCATTCCTATGTTATTAAATAGATAAACAGTCGCAAATATTATTATTCTTTATATCCAGGCCATCACCATTAAAGTAGCTATTTTACTTTAGATGTGTGAAGTAGTGCGCTGTTTTAATATAGTTTCATTTAATACCGTTCCATCGGTTCAAAGTGTTACATTTGCATCTTCCCTGAGTGTGCTGGATTTGGGTGCCTTTTTTTTCCCTGAGTTATCAGAATTTTTGCTTGTTCTTTTTCTTTATTGTCAGGGGAAAAGTTTTTTTCCTTTTTTACAACCCATATAGTTTTAGAATTAGCATAATGGTTACAGTATACATGGGGATTATGTACAATCTAATTTATAATGCTCTCAGTCATATTAAGGAATACAAGGCATAAACGTACTTTTCCAGCTGAGACTCTAAAGCAGCTTGTAGGTTACTTGTAGGTTGGTGCTTTTTTTAATTTTATTTTTTTTTAATTGCAGAGCTTCCAAGGACACAGACCGATTATGAAAACAGTCTGACCACAAAGATGTTCTTGTTCCAATTTGTCAACTACTATTCTTCATGCTTCTACATAGCCTTCTTTAAGGGTAAATTTGTAGGTCACCCTGGAAATCCAGTTTATTGGCTAGGAAAGTATCGCAATGAAGAGGTAAGAATGTATGATAGTGTTTGTTTTTAAACAGCAGGAGCCATTAGTCCAGGTATTCTGCTGCAATTAGGAGTGTATAACATAGTTGTGCTTATTTAAGTTGAGGGTTCAAAAAGCGACTGCTTTGCAAGCCAATTGCCTCCTTAGTAAGCCCTACCATAAAAGAATATGACACGAGACCAGTTGGGCTTAGAAATGTATTACACGTACCCAGAACCGTACTTATTTTCCCATGGTCCCATGTGTCAATTGGCACACGGGAAGGGGAGAACATCACTAGCAGCGTTTCTGTTCTGCTGGGTGACCCTTGCCTGGTGACAGCACAGCACAGAGCTGCATGACTTCGCCTGGTATTTCACTCTTTCACTGGTGTCCTATCAGCCTCTCATATGTGACCATACGTGGCCTGCAATTGGTTTTTGCATACCTCACTGGAAAGGTTTGCTTAAATAGTCTTCTTTAAAGAAAGTTATCATCATAAACCAGGAATGCATTATTTCCAGTGCTTCATTCATGCCTGAAAAGTTACCCGACTTCAAAAGTTTTTCATGATGTGTCTCCCTCACAACCTTCAGTGTGACCCAGGTGGATGTCTCCTCGAACTCACAACTCAGCTTGCCATCATAGTGGGAGGTAAAGCAATCTGGAACAACATACAAGAAGTGCTTCTTCCGTAAGTTCAAACCATTAACTAATCTGCTCTTTCATATTTGAAAGATACTGCTTTTGCTTGATGTGTTCAGGCATTTGGTCACTAAATTTGATAGGCGCATATTATATTCTAAAAGAATAGTCTTTTGGGGCCTTTTTAGACAGTTTGGATATTTTCGGTCTGGTAGCTCTGAGCTCATGTCTCTGTCGTTCTGACTGATTTTAGTTCTAATCAGAAATGCTTCCTTCCACTGCAAATCAGACTTGCTTTATATTGAGTGGAATGATTCGTTGTTACACATTGGGCTTTTAAAAGTCTTGCATAAGTTACTAATTTAACTAATTTAGTTTTACAGTCATATTTGACATTCATAGTGCCTATATGTTCTCTTTCAGTGGGGCAGATCTCTAGAAGGTCATGTTTTAATGTAAACAATAAGCAAAGTGCTAACCGTGAATGCTCTCCCTTTCGTTTATGTTAAGATACTATCCAGGACTCTGTTCCTTCCCCCAGGACTTGTTCTGTGTTTTATGCTGATCAGTGCCTGTCATGTTGCTTGGAGTAAGGGACTCCCAGTTAGCTCATGCCCTCCTGAATGCCATAAGCACCAGCCCGCAGCACTGTATACCCTCTGGCTGTGGTTCTTCCAAGCCCATGAATTGTGCTCCTTTGCTGCACAGTGACCCCACTACAAAGCGTGCCATAAATTCTGTGTAGGGTGGAGGCTAGGGTGCTCTGCTGAGATCCCGTTCCTCCACATCCCAATGCTCTGTTTGTGCTGCTGGTTGCGGTATGGACCCATAGACCCAATCTTCTTTTCAACCTCTTCTTTTACCTGCGGAAGGGTCCCTAGACTGAACATGCCACCAGCTGTCAGCTCCAGCCATAGACAACTGATTCCTCTTTCTGTGTACAGGAAATATGTTCATCTGACCAGAATTTTGAATTCACTTCCCAGGATGATAAGTAACATTTAGGTGTTGAAATGCTGAGTACCACTTTTGGAACTGCTCTCTCATTCTGCATCTCTGCAAGTATAAAAAGAACCATTTCCATTTTTTCTCTGTTGTTAGACATTCACCCCTATCCCCCTTTTTTTTAATATGGTTCTTTGACTGCTGAAAATGGCTACAGCCAATTCATCACTTTTCTTAAGTTTTCATGCAAGCCTTTCAGATGAGAAGATCAGCCTCACCTTGATCCCTGGGAAGGTGAAGGAGCAGCTAATCCTGGAAACTATTTCCAGGCCCATGAAGGACAAGAAAGTCCAGGAGCCCATGGATTCACCATGGGGAAGTCATGGTTGACTGACCTGCTAACCTTCTATGATTGACTGGCTTAGTAGATGAGGGGAGAGCATTGGGTATTGTCTACCTGGGCTTCAGTAAGGCTGTTGACATTGTCTTCCATAAAAGCCTCATACAGAAGCTATTGAAATATGGGCTGGATGAGCAGACAGTGAGGTGGACTGAAAACGGGCTGAATGGCCAGGCCCAGAGGGTGGTGATCAGTGGCATGAAGTCTAGTTGGAGGCTAGTCACTAGTGGCATACCCCAGGGACCACTACTGGGTCCCACCCTGTTTCACATCTTCCTTAGTGATCTGGATGAGGGGACAGGGTGCACCCTCAGCAAGTTTGCTGATGACACCAAACTGATAAGTCAGAGGGTTGTGCTGCCCCCCAGAGGGACCTTGACAGGCTGGAGAAATGGGCTGACAAGAACCTCATAGAATTCAACAAGGGGAAGGGCAATGTCCTGCACCTGGGGAAGAACAATCCCATACACCAGTATATTCTGGGGGCCACACAGCTGGAAAGCAGCTTTGTATAAAAGGGACTTGGGACCCTGGTGGGCACCCAAGTTGAACTTGAGCCAGCAATGTGCCCTTATGGCAAAGAAGGCCAATGGTACCTTCAGCTGCATTAAGAGGAGTGTTGCTAGCAGGCTGAGGGAGGTGTTCCTTCCCCTCTACTCAGCACTGGGAAGGCCACAGTGATGGGTCCAGTCCAGTTCTGGGCCCACTAGTACAAGAGAGGCATGGACATACTGAAGAAAGTCCAGCAAAGGGCCATAAGGATGATGAAGGGACTGGAGCACCTCACATATGAGGAAAGGCTGAGAGAGCTGGGTCTGTTCAGCCTGGAGAAAAAAGATTCAGGGGGATCTCATCAATGTTTACAAATACCTGAAGGGCAAGAGTAAAGAAGAGGGAGATAGATAGACTAATCTCAGTGACTAATGCCCAGTGCCAGGACCAGAGGCAACGGGCACAAACTGAAACACAGAAGGTTCCCTCTGAACATACGAAAACAACTTTTTATTGTAAGAGTGAACAAACACTGGCACAAGTTGCCCAGGAAGGTTGTGGAATCTCCATCATTGGAGATATTGGAAAGCCGTCTGGACATGGTCATGGGCAACTGGCTCTAGGTGACCCTGCCTGTGCAAGGAGGGGTTGGACCAGATGACCTCCAGAGGTGCCTTCCAACCTCAACCATTCTATGATTCTGTGAATTTTGTGATCAGAAGGTATTAATCTATCTAACCACAGGCCTGCATTTAACTTGATTTTTTGTTTCCTTGAATTTTATGTGGTCATTCACCTGTACAACATAAGTATAAATCACTATGATTCTGATATATTGCCCTTTTACTCCCTTATTTATGGTTGTAAATAACTGGGTTTGGGATAAAGCAACAGAAGATTATACTCAGGTTTGAAGGAAGTTTTCAGTAATTCAAGAATAGCTAAATCCACTGTTCAAAGCCATAACAGCACAAATGTCATTTTTTTTCTACTTACTGAACTTTTTAGGTTATTTTATCAATGTTAGTGGTCTTTTTCTCCCTGGCTGACAGTTGGGTTAAGAATCTAATTGGAAGATACGGTGCAGCTGCTAGATCAGAAAAAGTTGTTCCACGCTGGGAACAGGACTACCACCTCCAGCCCATTGGAAAACTTGGGCTGTTTTATGAATATCTTGAAATGGGTAAGTAGCCGTTTAGTTCGGATTCGCTATCACTGCTGGGAACAAACATGCTCTAAAGAAAATCTTTGTACAATCAATGCTTAATAACTATATAGACAGAGGACATGAATATTTTTCCAAGACAAGTTTTGATGAGCCATTATAGAATGCTTTCCAAGATTTTATTAAGCAGCTAAGCCTCAGTCCAATTTATAACTAGGAAGCAGCACATGATTATACAAGAAGAAGAACTGCTGCTTCTTTGCCCCATCCTCTGAGAAATGCATCCAGAAGGCAGACCATGTTCTGGTCTGGTGCAGCAGAGCCCTGTGTCAGACTGCTCTGATGGGGATCTGGAGTCACCAGGACTTGTCGCTGGTCTCTTGGGAGCTGGCAAATCTCTGGTTTGTTGCCACCATCCATTCTGTCACAGCATTGCCAGCATAATTGTTGCAGCACCCAGACACCAATAAGATGGTTGTTAGTTCAGGCTTTCCAGCACAGCGCTGAGACAGATAGTCATTAGATTTCCACGTCTTCATGATGAAGACATGAGAAAGAAATGGACGTTTAAATACCTAGAGTAGCTCCTCTTGGTGTGTTGTGACTTGTAATATTTTCCTGTCCTCTCCACCTGGCAGGTTTTTTCGGTGCTGTTGCGCTCCTATCTTCTTATACAGAAGATGCACTAGGAACTCAGCTACCCTTTCTTGTCTCTCTCTCCCACAGTTTGAGTATATAAAGTATATGTGCTCATATATGCTTATCTCCAGTAAGCGAAAGCCTCATCAATGTATGTGACCTCTCCCTTTGACAGTTATACAGTTTGGCTTTGTCACTCTCTTTGTGGCATCGTTCCCCCTGGCTCCTCTTCTGGCTCTTATTAACAACATGTTGGAAATCCGGTTGGACGCATGGAAGCTGACGACCCAGTTCAGGCGCATGGTTCCGCAGAAGGCACAAGACATCGGCGCCTGGCAGCCCATCATGCAAGGCATCGCCATTCTGGCGGTGGTCACCAATGTAAGTACTGAGCCAACAACTGCAGAAGGTAAAATGCCTTCACTGCAGGTGTTACGTCCAAATGTGGGAACACCGCATGTGGCAATGTCGCACTTCAATGATCCTAAATGAATTACAAGCATCAGTCCCTTAAGACTTCACCCCCTGCGAAACAGGCTCTGTTACTTTCCAGGTGTTTCGGAAACAGAATATGGCTACTGTCTAAAATATTTTACCTATGAGTTGCTAGAATCTTCAGAAAAATCTATTACATATGAAGACTATAGCGCATCTTTCCTAAAATTATAGCGCATAGTACAGAGATCTTTTCAAATAGTCTACAGCTAAATGCATTAATTTTGAAAAAATTAGGTTGCAGCTTAGCTAATTTATAATTGATTGTTGTCTCTAATTGTTACAATTGTTATGTCAATGCCTTCATATTTGAATTTGGCTTTAAGCAATTTTGCCCTTAAAACAGAAATTCAGCTTCTTTCTCCTGTACTTAAAAATACAACATGCGTTCAAAATTGCAGCACTTACCTTTTGAGATCAGAATTAATTATATGAAAATTTTCAAATTAATATGATTTTCAGTTGGATTTAAAATTCATTTTAAAAGAGTTCCTTTAAAATATTTAGGAAAAAATAATTTATTTTCTGAATTTATTTCTAAATTCAGACCTTTCAAATTTCCCATATCATTAATTCACCAAGATCTTATACACAGGCCGCATTGTGGGGAGGAAAATAGTCCATTGGACTTTACCACTGTGAATTATTTGATTGCTTATTCTTAAACAGAAGTTAACATGTATTGTCTTTCAAAAAATTCCCACTGCTGGCCTCTCTCAAAACAGCAGTGACCACTGGTTTCCTCTGCAGGGACAGCAACACCTCAGACTGTCCATGGTTAATAGCCTTTTTCAACAAGGTCACCATTTTCTACTGTTATCGGTGAGATCAGGGATCCATTCTGACACAGTTAAAGATGGTCACTTCCTCTAGGACCTCGTCCTTGCGGTAACAGTACCTTATTGTGCTCAGTGGGAGTTTCTGGAGAAAGCAGTTGAGTCTGAAGACAAGAGTTCATCTTAGCCCAAGCTTTCACAGGAGGCTCTGCCTGTTTGGAGAATGCCAGACTTTGAATAAGAGGAGGGAGAGATGGAGCTGAGCACTTTACCATAGATACTAACCAGATAGTTCGGGGACTTATTTCAAGTAAAAGAACAATTCAAATTTAAATAAGGGCATGAACTTATTTTCCTGTATCTCAGATACCTTCTATAGTCATTGGGTGCTTGGATGTTCTAGGGTCTCAGCCTCAGGGGTTCTACTTCTCAGAAATAATGGAACAGCTTCGTGCACTTTCTCTTCCCACACCCAGATGAGAGTCCCTACATATTCCTCTCTTTTTTTCACCCACTTGAAAAAGTCTTTTTTTTGCTCCTGAAAGGAGGGGGCCCTTGTTTCCAATCAAATATAAGAAAAAACTTCTTTACGGTGAGGGTGACAGAGCACTGGAACAGGCTGCCCAGGGAGGTTGTGGAGTCCCCTTCTCTGGAGATTTTCAAGACCCGCCTGGATGCAGCCCTGAGGGATGTGCTCTAGGCAATCCTGCTTTAGCAGGGGAGTTGGACTAGATGATCTCTAGAGGTCCCTTCCAACTCTGAAAAATTCCGTGATTCCGTGAAAGGGAGGATGAGTTTCCATGACCTGACTGCCTATTGGGTTATCATCTTCTCAGAAGCTTGTTTTCATTATTTTGGCATTTAGGGATGGTACCATATAGAAACAGGAGTCCAAGGTGGATTTCAGTAATTAGGAAAATTTCGTATGTCAACCTCCGCTATTAGACATATTTTCAGTTATTTGAAGGTCTCCCAAAATCGCCATTACTCTTGTTCAGAACTTTTATTTCATACTATAGAAATTCAACAGGTATGGTAAACATAGTTAGGATGTAGAGTGGTGACTCAGGAGAACATAAAGGCAGAGAATTGAGCACAGAGAAATGACGGAAGAAAAAAGGGAACTTGAGGGTGGAAAATTTACAAAAGAATCTGGAAGACAGACAACAAGCTTGAGCATATGCTCCAGCTGTTTTGCACTGCTCTGCTGCGGCAAACCAAACATAAATCCAGCTGTTCCATAGGCATATGAAACATTCAAGGCCTTACTAGTAAATCTGTGTTAAAATTTAAAACAAAAGCCATGCAACTTTGGTAACACGTGTTCAGATTTTTAGAAATGTCAGGTGGCACCGGAGATACCTTTGGGCTCTCCTGGTTTCGTGCTTGTGCAAAACATTGTTAATTATAACTCTCCCAGCAAATGATGCAAATTCCCAGGTGAAGCATAGCTAGAAGTAGAGGCAACATTATTGGTGCATCCATATTCTCTTTTGAACTATGCTGCTAGAAAACTTAAAAGGCAAAAAAGTTTCTGGTGGCCTGGAAGAAAAACAAATATGTTATATTGTTGGATAAGCTAACTGTCTTTCCTGGGCAGTCCAGCTGGATCTTGTAATCACAGAATCACGGAATCTTCAGAGTTGGAAGGGACGTCTAGAGATCATCTAGTCCAACTCCCCTGCTAGAGCAGGATTGCCTAAAGCACATCCCTCAGGGCTGCATCCAGGCGGGTCTTGAAAATCTCCAGAGAAGGGGACTCCACAACCTCCCTGGGCAGCCTGTTCCAGTGCTCTGTCACCCTCACTGTAAAGAAGTTTTTCCGTGTATTTGAACGGAACTTCCTATGTTCTAGCTTGTGCCCATTGCCCCTTGTCCTGTCGCTGGGAACCATTGAAAAGAGCCTGGCTCCGTCCTCCTTAAACCCACCCTTTAGATACTTGTAAACATTAATCAGGTCCCCCCTCAACCTTCTCTTCTCCAAGCTAAAGAGTCCCAGCTCTTTCAGCCTTTCCTCATAAGGGAGGTGCTCCAGTCCCATAATCATCTTGGTTGCCCTACGCTGGACTCGCTCCAGTAGTTCCCTGTCCCTCTTGAACTGGGGAGCCCAAAACTGGACACAGTACTCCAGTTGTGGCCTCACCAGTGCAGAGTAGAGGGGGAGAATGACCTCCCTCGACCTACTGGCCACAGTCTTCCCTATGCAGCCCAGGATGCCATTGGCCTTCTTGGCGACAAGGGCACACTGCTGGCTCATGGATAATTTGCTGTCTACCAGGACCCCCAGGTCCTTCTCCTCAGAGCTGCTTCCCAGCATGTCCACCCCTAACCTATACTGGTGTTTGGCATTCTTCCTTCCCAGGTGCAGGACCCTACACTTGCTTTTGTTGAACCTCATTAGATTCTTCTCTGCCCAGCTCTCCAGCCTGTCCAGGTAACGCTGGATGGCAGCACGGCCCTCTGGAATGTCGGCCACCCCTCCCAGCTTGGTATCATCAGCAAACTTGCTGAGGATACACTCTGTCCCCTCATCTAGGTCATTAATGAATATATTGAACAAAATTGGTCCAAGTATTGACCCCTGAGGGACACCACTCGTTACAGGCCTCCAACTGGACTCTGTGCCGCTGATCACAACCCTCTGAGTTCTGTCACTCAGCCAGCTCTCGATCCGCCTCACTGTCACCTCGTCTAGCCCATACTTCCTCAGCTTCCTAATGAGGATGTTATGGGAGACAGTGTCAAAAGCCTTGTTAAAGTCAAGGTAGATGACATCTACGGCTCTCCCCTCATCCAGCCAACCCGTTATAACATCATAGAAAGCTATCAGATTGGTCAGGCATGATTTGCCCTTGGTAAATCCATGCTGACCACTTCCAATAACTTCCTGTTCCTCTATGTGTTTGGAGACAACATCCAGAATGAGTCGCTCCATTACCTTCCCAGGGACAGAGGTGAGACTAACCAGCCTGTAGTTCCCTGTGTCCTCCTTCTTGCCTTTTTTGAAGATTGGAGTGATGTTAGCCTTCCTCCAGTCCTCAGGCACCTCTCCTGTTCCCCATGACTTTTCAAAGACGATGGAGAGTGGTCTAGCGATAACATCTGCCAGCTCTCTCAGCACTCGCGGGTGCATCCCGTCAGGGCCCATGGATTTATGAATGTCCAGCTTGGCCAAGTGGTCTCTGACCTGGTCCTCCTCAACTAAGGGAAAATCTTCCTCTCTCCAGACCTTCCCCCTTGCCTCCAGGGTATGGGATGTGTGAGGGACGGCTTTATCAGTGAAGACCGAAGAAAAGAAGGCATTCGGTAACTCTGCCTTCTCTGTGTCTTCCACCACTAGGGCACCCGTCTCATTCATCAGTGGACCTATATTTTCCCTAGTTTTCCTTTTTCTGTTGATATACTGGAAAAATCTCTTCTTGTTATCTTTAACTGCAGTGGCCAAGCTGAGTTCTGATTGAGCTTTGGCCCTTCTAATCTTCCCCCTGCATAGCTTTGTTATATCTTGATAATCCTCGTAAGTTGCTAAGCCCCTTTTCCAGAGAATGTAAGCCTTCCTTTTTTTCCTGAGGTCCAGCTCAGGAAAAGCTCTCTATTTAGCCAGGCTGGCCTTCTTCCCCGTCGGCTCGTCTTTCGGGACATGGGGATGGCCTTCTCCTGTGCTTCTAAGAGCACCTGCTTGAAGTATGACCAGCTTTCCTGGGCACCTTTGCTCTTCAAAACTGCCTCCCAAGGGACACTCTCAACCATGCTCCTAAACAGGCTAAAGTCTGCCCTTCGGAAATCCAAGGTGGCAGTTTTGCTGGCTCCCCGCTTCCCTTCACCAAGAATTGAAAACTCTATCATTTCATGGTCACTCTGCCCAAGACGACCTCCAACCTTTACATCCCCCACAAGACCTTCTCTGTTAACAAACAGTAGGTCCAGTAGGGCACTTCCCCTAGTAGGTTCCTTCACCAGCTGTGTTAGGAAGTTGTCTTCCACACACTCCAGGAACCTCCGGGACTGTTCCCTCTCTGCTGTGTAGTATTCCCAGCGGACATCCGGGAAGTTGAAATCCCCCACAAGAACAAGGGCAGATGATCGCGAGACCTCTGCCAGCCGCTTATAGAATACTTCATCAGTTTCTACATCCTGATTAGGGGGTCTATAACAAACTCCCATCATGATATCTGCCTTGTTGGCCTTCCCCTTGATTTTTATCCATACACACTCAACACTGTCATTCACACTGTTGAGTTCTAGACATTCAAAACCACCCCTAACATAGAGGGCCACCCCACCACCTCTCTTCCCTTGCCTATCTCTTCTGAAAAGCTGGTAGCCATCAATTACAGCACTCCACTTGTGTGTGTCTTCCCACCACGTTTCCGTGATGGCAACCACATCATAGTTTCCCTGCTGCACGATGGCCTCCAGCTCGTCCTGCTTATTCCCCATGCTGCGTGCATTAGTGTAGATGCACTTCAGTTGGGTTAATTGTCCTACCACTTTCTTGGGGGGATGGGCCCTGATTTGCACCTGATCATTCTCGGACACTACTGTAGTTACCAAATTATCACTACTCCTTGTGTCTATGCTGACACACAATTCACTATCCCCCACCATCGCTGAGACAGGCTGCAAGACCTTGCTATCACTTTTACCCATGAGCACTACTATGTTGCTCCCAGGCACCACTTTTGTGATCCTGGTTTCGTCCCCATCCCCCATCAAACCTAGTTTAAAGCCTTATGGATAAGCCCTGCTAATTCTTGTCCCAGTCTCTTTATTCCCCTTCGGGTTAGGCTTCCCCCGCCTGATGCCAGCATGCCTGGTTTCCTGTAGATCAGCCCATGTTCAAAAAAGCCAAAGTCCTGCCGGACGCACCAGTCGCAGAGCCAGGAGTTAATTTGCTGGCTCCTCCTATTTATCCCCTCATCTACCCCTGCAAATGGTGGGATAGAGGAGAACACTATTTGTGCTCCCGATCCCTTAACCAGCCGTCCCAGGGCCCTAAAGTCATTCTTCATTGCCCTCAGACTTCTGGTACCTACTCCGTCACTGCCTACCTGAAATATCAGTAGCGGATAGTAATCTGATGACTGGACCAGGGAAGGGAGTTTCCTCCGTATGTCCTTAATTCTGGCCCCAGGGAGGCAGCTGACTTCCCTGTGGGATGGGTCCGGTCTACAGATAGGACCCTCTGTTCCTCTCAGAAGGGAGTCACCTACTACAATAACCCTTCTTTCTTTCTTTGTTGAGGACGTCCTGAGGCATGGGGGTGAGTGACGGCACTGTGCATTTCACTGGATGGATCAGCTTCTCCATCCTCAATCGCCTGGTCCTCAATTTCCAGAGCCTCATACCTATTACGTAAGGGCAGTTGGGATGGTGAGGGGGACCGTGAGAGGTTTCGCTTACCTCTCCGAGGAGGGATCTGACTCCACTCTGAAATGCCACTATGAAATAAAAAGTTGGATATACATCTTAAGATTACTTCAAAATATTGTTACGTGTACCTTAGTCATAGTGTTTATGATATTCAGGGCAGAGTTAAAGTGCCTTTGGTGACCTTGCGGTGACTCAGGCATGTGTAGGCTGCTGTTGGGTATGTATTTGTGCCCTGCTTTCTGCAGAAAAATGACCCAGCAGTAAGTGTCTGCCGCTACCCAGTCACAGCCCACCTGAGGCTAATCTGAGCTTTGCGACTTTTTTCACTCCAAATTCCTCCTTATGTGCTGGACCCCTTGAAGCATCGCTGAAACCGTGGGAAGTCCTCAAAGTATATATGACAGCTTGGTTTTACTCTCTGTCCTCCTTGACAGCCACTACACCCCAATGTTCCTGTGGCTGTTAGCTGCAGGCATGTTTCTTTCAGAGTCGCCCTGTTCGGAGGTCTCACGCGTTAGGTACGGTTAATGTCGGCATGAATGTAGTGCATTTGCCACTGACAGCGGTGGGGTTATGAGCGTGCGAGGGGCACAGCGCCGGAGACTGCCATGTTCAAAAGGCCCTGCTGCAGGTGTTGTAAGGACCTCAAAGAGACCAGTGTTTCTTGCTAATGAAGTGTGGGCTATAAGGCCATATACCAGATCAAATGCTAGAAGCGGTTTTCTTCCCTTTAAGTATGTTTTTTTTCTTGTTTGACATACAGGATCTAGCATAGGTCATCAGGCTTTCCTTTGCCATCCTTGCCTTGATTTTTCCTCAGCACACGGAAAGTGTTTCTTCTCTTCTGTGTGACTTGTGATTTGACTTGGGTAGTATATCATCTTCTCCTTCATGCATTGCCTCTGTGACACCTGCTAGTAGCTTGCAAGCAACTTTTGCACAAAACTATGGGTTTTGTGACTTGCCACTCAGGCGCTGGACTTGCTGTTGCATGATACCAAAGCATCTGTTGTTGATTTGGAGACTGATTTTAATTAGTTATGGTATAAGTGGAAAATTGTGCGCAGCAAAGCTTGGGAAGAAGAGAATGTGCTATTTGTTTGTAGTTCTCCAGTGCAATACCCTAAAATGAAGACCATAATTCAGGAGGAAAAAAAAGTTTTTCCTTTGAGAGGATGCCGTAGGATTAGCTTTCGTATTTCTGTCCTTGCAGCTCTCTGGAGCACATCTGGAGATCATTCCGAGAGAGGGAGGAGAGTGGGATGGGGTTCAGATTTAAGATGATGAGAGACCTGGGGCCTTGCAAAAAAATTCACTAAGAGCAAATATTAAGTTGTGTAAATACCGTATTCCAACATCTTTCTAAGTGATACACAGAAGCAGCATCAAACTCGTTTGGTCCAAAGGGAGAAGGGATTTTTTTGCCTTACTGTTCGGTTGCTATTGGTTCACTTATGGTCTGACTGGATGAGCTAATGAACAGAACGAAATTATATGTAACTAAAACTTTCTGTGCTTGTACTTCAGTTAAAAACAGGGTAATTTAGGTGTGAGGTCTTCTCCCTGCAACTGAAAGACACAGTAATATATATTTCTTTTCCGCCAAGAAACACCCACTCCTCTGCGTGTAAATATAAACAACACATAATTTTCACTTCATTGCACACTGGCATGTAATGCTTAAAAACAGTTTTTAAAAGTGCATGCCAACTATACTTGATTTAAGCCAAAGTACAGTACCAAAAAAAAAAAAACCCTTATCCTTGAAACTTTTAAATGAGTTTATTTTAGTCTTAGGGCACCTCCCTTTTCTTTCTCATCAGCCAAATTAACTTTCTTTTAACTGAATTCAATTGTAACAATATTCTGGAAAAACAAATATAGATTTTGGACCACAGCGTCAATCTTAAGTCGTGTTTTAGTGTTTAACATTTGGCAGCGGTGCTACTGGAGGTGGGGTTGGTCTCGCACCCTTTTCAACTCTTTGCCCTTTCCCTTCCCCGTCTTTTCCCCTTGCTGCTGTCTCTGGTCTTGTGCTGGCACCAGCGCTTTGACAAACACACAATGAACCAGATCAGGGAGCGGATCTGGCCAGGATTCCCCGCCAGATCAGTGCCGTGATCTGATCTGCTGCACAGCTGCATGGATGCATGAGTGAACTGCTAGGGGCACAGGCAGGAGGGGGGTGGTAGTTTTAGCTACTAGCACTGCCACCAGAGTGGTGTTTGAGGAACTGTGGAAGAGATGTCTGTATTTTTTTTACGCCTTTTTCCTCTCTCCCCTTCCCTTTTTTTCAGGTGTTACAAATAGCTCCTCAGGTTGGGTCTGTCTTGTTGGCAATGCTGCACCAGCGTGGACCATTTTTCCCCCATCTCATGAAAATAAGGAAATACAGAGGGCATGAATCACAGACTGGCATGAAGGAGAATAAAATGCAGATATTAACCAGCTCTTATTCTCCTCTGTTACCCGTTACTGCTTAACTTTGCCACTTCCTCTGTCCCACACCCTTCCTATGGCTTTTTTCTGCCCCTTTTACGCATCTCTGTCAAAACCTCCCTCCCCGTGATCCCATTAGATCCCTACTTCACGCCTTTCTCCTCCATGTCTCTGCCCTGGTTCTTTCCATCCATGTTCTCAAGTGTTTTTTTTCCCCCTGCTGTGGGACAAAAGACTTCTCCTTCATCCCTGGAGCGGAGCTCGTCACTCCTTCCTAGGTGCTGGGTGCCAGAGACGCCTGTCGGCATGAGCTGGCCGGACAGCCTCCCGCTAGGCACTCAGCTGCAGATCTTGCCAGTGGAAAGTCTTCTTCGCAGGCAAACCTTTTGAATTTGCAATAGCAGAGGAGGAGATCGGATTAAACATAGTTAACCTGTCCTCCACAATAGGATGTTTTGGGAAGTTTATGAGTTTAGAAAAGACTTCCCACAACAAACCCACGGATCCAATTTCCTACCCAGTTTGTGACCAGCAGACTGAGTAGGACAGGGACTCTCTTGGGAGCAAGATAAAAACAAGTGGTCACGTCATATGTAAAACAGCACTAGGCAGCTGCTACTAAAAAAATTATCTTGGCATCAAGAGCGGTTTCCACATGTACTGACATTGAAACTTATGAGGCAACAACTGCCAAGATGAATTTGGGCTGGCTACCACCTCAGAAAGAGTGGGATGGTTCTGGGGTCAGAGATGGATCAGCTATATATATAATTTATTTAATGCCTTTACTCAAACCTCAGGGTTCCTGGTGAAATTTAATTTTCTGTTACTGAAGGACTCGTCTGTTGTTTCCATGAGTTTGATCAGGCAGGATTTCTTTAAGCATCTCGTGAGTACATCTGATAGCAAGCACGTTTGCTGAAGGTTACCTTTGAGTACTTCGAGGTGAGTTTGGCTGCTGACCTCCACTGTGTGCTCCTGTGGAAAGAAGTGTACTATAGTATAACTTTTTTAAGGGATCCAGCAGAGCTAGCGTAATTTACAAACCATACGGAGTGCACATTCCAGAAAGGGATTGTTTTATGCCTGTGAGTGGCTACGTGCTCATTTACAGAGGGAACCACTGGCTGGAAAAGTACATATTTTCTATTTTTAGCTCATACTGTAATTTTTGAGATACTAAGTGTATGGCAAAGCCGTGCATATTAAGGCTTATTTCTTAAACACTGCTCTGCTTTTTTGTCTTCTTTTTCTGAAATGCAGGCTATGATCATTGCTTTTACGTCTGACATGATTCCTCGTCTGGTTTATTACTGGTCCTTTTCGGTCCCTCCTTATGGGAGTCACAGCAGTCACACTATGAAAGGGTATATAAACAGTACACTTTCTGTCTTCAACATCTCAGACTTCAAGAACGCAAGCAAGCCCTTTTCCCCTTGGTTTGGGAACCAAACGACGTGCAGGCAAGTGTCAAATAACCATTCTTTTCCAATGACAAAAATAAATATGATTTTTTTTTAATACCCAAATCATCCAATTCAGTTAACAATATCCAGTAAGAAATGTTAAAGCACAGTTAAAGCCAGCATATTTTGAAAGGCAGAACTGAGCGGCAGTATTCACCCATAAGTTTGGGATAGGCAGAAAATCCCTACTTTCATTTGTTTTTCTCGTAATAGATAATCTTCAAAAAAAAAGCACTTTAAAAGTTTTGTAAGTAATTCTTAATACAGTGGCAAAAAAAAAAAAAAAGGCATTTCAGCCAAATATAGCTTACTTTGGAGGTATGATTTTACCCACTACTGTAGTTTTGTGCAGTAACTGGATGCATTAAGCGGGGACATGTCTTGCTCCATCCTCTGGCCACAGTGCCGTACTGCAGAGATGCCCGAGACTTGCTCCTGACTTTCCTACCTTGCTTTCAGATACCGGGATCTCCGCTACCCTGCTGGTCACCAGCACCAATATGAGCACAACATATACTACTGGCATGTCATTGCAGCCAAGCTGGCTTTCATCATTGTCATGGAGGTAAGATTACAGGGGTTTGAGCGTTACTTATTTAAATTTCTCACCTCTCCACGCAGAAAATCCTTCAAAGACATTCTGTCCCGACACTGCTAACAGAGAGCTGGTGATGTGTGCTAGCACGGGCAAGAGCTTGGGAGACATAAATTAGGTGTAGCACCATTAGAAAAAGACACTGAAGTCATGACATCAGCTGAGGATTGTCCCATGTGTTTGCAGTTTCTTTTCTCAAGAACTGTAAAATTATTTTTGGTATCAGAAATAGAAGGGAAAGTGAGACCAAAAACATTTTTACATATACTTAGAGAAAGTTTGCGCAGAGCCTCATGAATACGTGTACGTAATACATGTGCACCAGCAGAGTTAAGTCTATAAAGATGGTCACTGCAAGCGGTGAGTCTCTAGATGCTCAAAAAGCAATTGCTGCTTGCTCTGCAGCTACGGTCTAGGCTTATGAAAGATGGGGGTCAGTCCAAGATTAAAGTAGAGGAATATTAAGTATTATTTCATTATAAAATGAAATTTTATAGGGCCTGATCCGGGCACTACTGAAGTCATCAGAAACATGCAACTGGTTAGATCAGAGTTCCCATAGCAGAGCAAAGCCCATTGCCCCAGAGTCATTTGAACAAACCTAAAACAATTTTAAAAGAAACTGCAACTGTTATTTACATGCAGGGGGGAAGCACTGCATACCGGGGTTTCCCCAAAGCAGGTAGAGAAGTCCTTGTTAAAATCAGGATTAGAAATTCTTGTTTATCAATTCTGATAAACAAGAAATTCTTGTTTATCGGACAATTATTCTACTCATTAGTCATGTCCACTTTTTAAAATACTGTTCCACTGTGATAGATGCCGGTACAGAACCAGCTGAGAGTCTTAAGAGATAATGTGACATTTCATTTATAATAATAATAATGTCCTGTTCAGCCTAACTGACATTTTTTCATTTTCACCTTCCCCAGCATGTCATATACTTTGTGAATTTTATTATTTCATACGTAATTCCGGATGTATCGCAAAAGACCAAGAGCAAGGTCAAACGAGAGAAGTACCTAACACAGAAACTCTTGCATGAGAACGATCTCAAAGTTGTGAAAAAAACCATGGGGAACATAGCCGACAAAATTATCAAAAGAGTTGACAGCACTTTCCGACCTAAAGCTGAATAAGTACTTTTTTATATGGAATAACAGTATTTAGCCAACTCATAGCTGTCCGGATATTGCCAATAGCTAATCAAACACTTTGGATTAATTCCCTTTACTAAACATTGTGTCTTGCAACTGTTGCCTGCTCATTTACCTGTTTCCCTTGGAGAAATGCAACCACTGTGACTCAGATAAGAGTTATCAACTTTTTAAACAGCTTTAGTGGACATATTTTTTTAACATGTGAAGATAAAAATTATTTATCATCTTAAAACGATGCAGATTAATTCTCAAATACATAGAGTGCTTTCCACTTTATTTAGGCATCAGCTATTAGATCTCTTGTTTGACTTGAATAAAAACTCAAGAACAAGAACGATGCCATCATGTCTTCTGAAGGAGTTTTGATTACTTGCTAACGCAAACTCTAACTCTAAAATGAAGAGGAAAAGCCAAAACATGAAGGAAAGAGAAGACAATTACAACTCAAAATCGTGTTGTTAAGCCATTGGTATTGACGTACTAAGCGCTGTTGTGTGCTACACTGAATTAGCTATGCATACTGAGACTTAAATGGATAACAAGATATTTCAATTAATCATGGACTTGGATCAGAAGAAGCAGCAGGACTGTAAGCCCATCCTGTTCATCAATCTCTGTGTAAACAGGAGAATTGCCTTTGAAATCAATGCATACAAACTGACTTTACAGCACTCCAAGTGAGTAGAAAACTCAGGCATTTTATCTTTCCGCAGTCAATGTACTTCCATTAGTTCACTTGCCCATTCTGCTCTGAATGACCATAGCCTTGAAGGCCTCCTACCTGTAGCAGTAATGAGTGTTAAAAGTCTTTTCACGTACAAAATCAATATTTGTGGAGGGCTGTCTTTTGCATTTCTCCCACACCAGAAGCACCATGCTCTTCCCTGAAATATTTCGACATAGGAAGAACGTGCAGCTGGACCTGTTGTGATACAACATTGTGTGATAAAGTGAATTCTGACGAGACCATGAATCTACTGAAACTGAAGATTGGAATAAACCATTTAATATGCCTTAACCATGTTATGAAGCTTTAAATAAGTAGGAAAGATGTTAGAGGTGTGGATGCCTGCGCTAGAGCCATCAGTCATCTTCAAATTAGGCTGCAGATCTGCTTGGCTATTTTGGCTCCGGTTGCAAACTGGGAGTTGGGGAATTACAGATTAAGCATGTATGTAGAGCTCTGCTTTGTGTCTGCAGCAGTGATATACCAGATTATTACTTGCTTTGTCTTTTAACAGTTTTAGTGGACCAATTTCTACAAATTCTGAAAACAAAAATTGTGTTTAAAAAAAAAAAAAAATGCTTGTACTTTGTAAACCAGGAGATTACTGTTGCATTTCTAATTTTGTACTATTCATAAATGTAATAGATATGCAGAATTTTTAGGCAGATTATTCATATACTTGTTTATATATTAAGAAATTCATTTGTAGAAACTAAATAGCATTTATAAGATGTACTTTATCCCACTAATAATCAGAAGGAACCAAAAGTCTGAATTTTGTAGCAAAACTTCCAAATACTGACTGCTGTGTACCTCAAGCCTATCCTTTGAAACAGCAACATTTAAACCAGAAGAGGTAGCACAGGAGGGGAGTCCTTTCGGCAGTCATGATACACGAGCTTTCACTCAGCGAGACTTTGCACGATTGCATGGAAGAACGTGAGGGGAAAGCTTGGTTCAAAAATCAAGGAAAGATGCAAGAAAGAAACACAGGTTCCAGAGAACCACTTGCATTTCTGGCACTGAAGGACTGAAGCTTACTTATTATAATGCCCAGAAAACTTTGAGCAGGTATCACCTGAGGCAAGAAAAGACGGAGGACAGAAAAAGAAGATAAACCGTAACTGTAAACAACAAGTCAACCAGAGCAGTGATTGAAACAGTGCTTCTTTTCACAGGGAATTCTACCCTTTGCCATTTGTTTTGGTTGCATCAGAATGGTGACAAGTCTTTAGTTTACCAGTAAGCAAATATAAATTGGGTGGATGGACAAACGCTCAGAAGTTTCTAAGCAAAGACAGAATTCCATATCAAAATACATCCCCTCAATACCTTTGACCTTTTCCCCAGATCACAGGATGGCTGGGGTTGGAAAGGACCTCTGGAGGTCATGTGGCCCAACCCCGCCTTGCTCAAGCAGGGCCACCGAGAGCCGGCTGCCCAGGACTGTGTCCAGATGGCTTTTTAATATCTCCAAGGATGGAGCCTCCACAACCTCCCTGGGCAACCTGTGCCAGCGCTCGGTCACCCTCACAGTGTTTCTTGTTGTTCAGAGGGAACCTCCTGTATTTCAGTTTGTACACATTGGCTCTGGTCCGGTCACTGCATAATATACCAAGCTTCTTTTTAAAGCAAGATTTGTCCAAAAAATCTGTTTCATGGAAAACTTTTAGTGAAGTACTCAGGACTTCCCTGTGCAAAATGAGTTTGGTTAGAAAGGCCAGTCAGCTCCTTTCAGACTTGGAGCTTTTGATATTAGCTTTGAACTGGCCCTTCCTGGTCTGCAGTTGTGTTCAGCTGAGAGATGCCGTTTTCATACTCCCATCAGTGATCACAGCACCAGTGTGCCTTAAATACCTTATCAGGTGCGGTGTTGGAGGGCTGGGGCAGGCAAGGAAGCATCCTGTGATAAAGGGGAAAAAAAAAGTGCAGCACAAAATGGACCATTTCAGGTAATTATTTGGTCTTAAGAAAGCATTTATTGCCCTCTTTGAGAGGTAAAGAGACTAGGAAGCAAAGGAATTGAGTGCCTTGCCTGGGGCCATGAAGTGGCAGAGCTTGAGGCTGATTTTCAGGAGTGCCTTCTGTTCCTTGTTTGGTCCCTGTGGCCTCTCTCAGTTGTCCCATTTTACATCATTTGGCAGCATTTCCTAAAGGAGGATTTGGCCCTGAGTGTCATCAAGAGTTTACATTCCTGACTTTAAAATAATGATTTAAAAAACTTGCTACATCAGCAAAGTGTATGTATCTATGACTTGGGCTCCTCCCATAATAAAATCCTAATCAGCTTTGGGCATGTTTCTACATTACCGTTTTTGTTCAGATCAGGAGTGTGCTTTTGAAACTAGTCTTCCACTTGTCCCCACTTTCTGGGCAGTGCTTCCCATCACAGACCGGTCTCAGGGCACATGGACTGGATTCCTCTTGGTTCAAACTGAACCAGAAGGCAGGTTTTAGATATGCACTTAATGGTCTCTGGCAGGCACTTGGTCCAGAGAGCTAAAACCAGAGCTAGGCTGAAGAGAGCGGTGAGTACTGCATGGGCATCACCTAGTCAACCTCTACTTTTTGCTCTGGCGATTTGCTTCTGAAGTGCCACACTCCGTGCTAATGTAGCTGTAACATTTCATTTCGGAAGCCATCATATCAGGAATTCAGTTCAGCTTACCATGTGCACAGTGTTATTCACAGCCCAGTTCTGATTGAGAGAGAAAGAACGGGAAAACCAACAGTGTGCCTAATAATTGCATCTTAATAGTTTGATTTAAGCTGTGCAATTTCTGTAGCCTCTACCTCCAACTGCTGAAGTGTGCTCTGCTTGTTCACAGGGAGCTCTGCACAGACATCAGAACAAAATGCTGGGGGGGCAGTTGCCAACATGAGTATTTGTAACTTCTTTTTTATTTTTTTTTAGTCTAGGTGACTTTAATAATACTTAGACATCTGCTTGAAGGGAAAATTAACATTTGTTTTAAACTATGAATCAATTTTACTCTTATTTACACTTGATATGTAGGCCAGACTCTCACTTTATACAGATCTGTTGAAGTCAAGATGAATTTGGACCAATGACTATTTCATTGCCTTAACAAGCACCATAAATTACAGACCGTCGCCACTGTTTTAGACTCTGTGTATGTTGATAAAATTCAGAATGTAAGAATGTATTTTTTTGTATTTTTTCTAAGAATGTTTGCTATTGGTTTCTGAATATTAAGATTGTATATTTATTGTCAATAAATAAAGTCTATTTTAAAATAACAATACATCTGATGTTGATTAGCATTGTTTGTTTTTCCACGAACGATACTGCTGCTGCCAAATGTCACATTTAAATTCTTACAATGTCATCCCTGTCTAATTTCCATATTCCTCCTCTTTTTCAATCTTTTTCCATTAAACTGTTACTCGTACTGAAATTTATCTCCTGGTTTTTCTGCATCCTCTAGATGGAAGTCATTCCTTTCAACACCAAGTCGATGACAAGGACCATTATGTTCTCATACAAATAAATAGTTTAGGTCTTTATACCCTTTCACTTCTGTCATGATAAACCCTGTGTTATGTTTCAAAGTCATCATTTATTTCTTCATCTGGATCGAGTCTGTGATGCTCCCACCTCCGGGCAGTCCACTTGCTCTGTGTCTCCCTGACATCCAGCCATCAGTTTGGATGAGTTCTCCCAGCTCATCCAGCCATGAGCTTCTGCTCTGACCCTTTGTCTCTACTTCGAGGAAATTCATTTCTAAGACTTAGAGAACAGGAAGGTTGGAGAATAATTTTAAACTGAGGTCTTCTTTGCATTGAGGTGCATTGGGTTTATTTCCCTTAGGGATTCCCAAGATCTGCTTTCAGGAGCTTTAGGATAGTTGTGGAAGCGGGGGTACTACCACTTCCAACCTGCTTTCTGCTGACTAAGGGCTATGTGTCATACAGATGCCCGTACCCAAGCTGTTCTGACGCTCTTTCGTCGATTTGGCTTTCTCAGAGCAAGAACAAAAGAAACTTCGTGGTGAAGCATAATAAGGGTTATTGTCCTAGAAGCAGAAGGATACAGTACTATCATAGGCCAAATCTATATGAGGACGGTGTGTTTTTAAACTGACTAATATATTTTTTTTCAACACCCTTCAAAGAACAGGCTTTAGCATTTTTCAACTTAATACACAAATAGCCAAAGTGGCATATTACTTCTGGTGATGCCTGCTTAGTTTTAGTTCTTTCTGTCACAGAGCAGATGAATTGTGCTTATTTTGGATAGCCAGTACATGCCTGGTGCAGGCAAGCTGTGCTCTGCCCCACCTGGTACACCCCTCCTCGCCTCCACCTGCACATCACCAGAGATGTCGGCAAAGGTATCAGCAATTCACACCAAGGCTAGATTTTTCTCTGGTATACCCACCTGTCATTTCGAGTCTAATAAATAAGGCTGCATTTCCTATACAGGGGAGCAGCGCTGGTGGCTGCGAGCTTCATTTTTATTTGCATTTATATGGACCTCAACCATGGATCAGTAACACAAAACGCTGAGAAGATACTGTGGTTTAACCCCAGCTGGCAGCTGAGCCCCACGCAGCCGCTCGCTCACACCCCCCATGGCGGGACGGGGGAGAGAACTGGAAGAGTAAAAGTGAGAGAACTCGTGAGTTGAGACAAAGACAGTTTAATAAGTAAAGCAAAAGCTGCGCATGCAAGCAAAGAAAAATAAGGAATTCATTCACTGCTTCCCACCAGCAGGCAGGTGTTCAGCCATCTCCAGAAAAGCATGTAATGGTTACTTGGGAAGACAAACACCATCACCCCGAACATCTCCCCCCTTCCTTCTTCTTCCCCCAGCTTTATATACTGAGCATGACCTCACATGGTGTGAAATATCCCTTTGGTCAGTTGGCATCAGCTGTCCCAGCTATGTCCCCTCCCAACTTCTTGTCCACCCCCAGCCTATTGGGTGGCGTGAGCAGCAGAGAAGGCCTTGACTCTGTGTAAGCACTGCTCAGCAGTAACTAAAACATCTCTATATTATCAACACTGTTTTCAGCACAAATCCAAAACATAGCCCCATACTAGTTACTACGAAGAAAATTAACTCTATCCCAGTCAAAACCAGCACAGATATGCTTGTAGTTAATCATAAATAATCTCCATGTGGCTTGGGGCAATACTTTCCTCATAAGAAAATAATGTATCTTAATAGCCTGATAATAGTGACAAATTCTTTCCAGGAAAGTTGAAGAAAGTGGTTTTTATTTGCAAGCTGGAAGTGCATCAAAACAAGAGCCTTTTAAGGTTCCTTTCTACAATTTTTATCGCATTTTCTGATACAACTATCCTGTAAAAGCAATGCCAATCGCTGTGATTAAAGTTACAGTTTATCCATCAGCAATGATGCAAAGAAATTTAATCAATTCTCTCTCTTTTAGAATGAATTCTTCAATTCTCCGGTTATTCCAGGCAGTCCTAGCACAGGGTATGGAAGTGCACATGTGAACACGTATCCCCTACCCTCTTTCAAGCACACACAGATGGGTGTTCTGCCAGCTGCAAAGAACGTAACTCCCAGCCTGCCTCACGCTGCAGGATGCTCTTTTCCAGTAAAGAAAAAAGTCTTCCATCCAATTGTATCAGAATATATTATTGTCTATAAATAGATAGGCTATGGTAATCTCCTAAATGCTGAAGAGAAAGAAAAAGAAGATAAAGCATACGACACAGACCACGGGGAAAATCCCACTGTGTTTCATGGTGCAGGGAGCACAGGCCAGGGAACCAAAAAGCCACCTCTAGCATATGAAGAGAGAGATTGTAGGAAAGAAAAAAAAAAAAAAACAAACCACAGCACAACTCAAATTCTTAAATTGTACAACATGAGGGAAATTACAGCCAACTCTGATAGCATTAATACAATATTGATTATTTTTTTTAGCTATTCATGTGATATCCACGTAAGCCTCTCGCATCATTTCTCAGCTTCTGGGTGGATGTCATGCAACAAGTGGCTAAATAAGTGGTGCTGGGAGCCACAGCCAGCTGCAGCTATCACCTTACCGCCCCATTCTCTGGGATCCCGTTTGGTCTCCAGTTACAGCCGTATTGTGCTCATTCATGCAGTCATTTTCTAAACCGGTCTGGCTGCTCAGCCTGAGCAGTGTTACACGTAAGCCTCTGTGGCAAGGGCACTGCGGGGTCTTCGCTTGCCGGAGCCTGGCAAGACAGTGGAAATAGTGACCAATACCCCCAGCCTGGCATTCACCCCTGAACATCCGTCCCCTACGCCAAGGGTCGATGAATTTTTCACGTTCTTGTGTTTTACAGATCTGAGATCAGCCTGGCTCCCAAGAGGTGAGCCAGGGGTTAAGGTGACTTGTCCCGTAAAACTATTTTGGCGGTTGTGCCAACATCAGCAGGCAGGGCTCTGCCTCCTCCTGCCAACCCCTCTCTTTGTGCAGCAGTGGGATGGGGCAGTGCGAGAGGCAGCCCAGCAGCAAGGCAGACTCCAGCCCCAGAAATCTGAAACACAATCAGATACACTCTGATTATTTTAATGAGTTGAAAAAAAGAAGGGACTTGCCTGCCTGCCTGAGCTGGTTATCCGTCTGACCCGGCTGTGCCTTTAAGAGTCCCCTGCACAACTGCAAATGCCTGGGCTGGTCTTGGCACCTGGTCTGGGTCCTCTGAATATCCCTATTCAGGGGTAGCTATTGTGCCTTGAGCTCAAGCTTCACCTGAAGCCAAGAGAATTTTCAAGTTGAGACAGGCCCTCTGGGTGCTCATAACTTTAACTACATAGATTAGACAGGATAACGACAAGATTATACAGGCAGCTAAAAATGGGCAGGATTGGGCCCTTAACCGTTGTCTTATATGCGGCTTTGCAAAGAACGTGGCATCGTTATTTCCGAATATTGCCAAAAAGTCACCTTGTCTCTGCAAACCCCACGATGACCAGGGATTTTTGTGACGGGCAGCCTGCAGAAGCCTGCTCTGCTGCCGGGGGCACAGGTGACACCAGACAGGGCTATTTACAGGAGGTTTTGGCCAGGGGCAGAGGTCACTGGGCGAGGGCAGCTCCATCCCCAGCCGCGCAGCCCCTGGGTTACGGCACTGACAGCTATGCCAAAGCAAAAATTTTTGCCGTACCTGCTGTTAATTAGTAACTGCTTAGTTAGATCTGGGAAAGGCAAAAACTGATCTGCCTCTTGAGGAGTACAGTACTTCAGTTAATGTTAGGTTATAGACCTGTTACAGCTCACAGCAGATTGCTTTTAAAGACATGCTAAAGTATCTTTTTTTTTCTCTTAAAAAGGTATGTGCAACATGCACATTGCTTGTTATATCACTGTTTTCACACATGACTACAAATAAAAGAAAAAGGCTGCATTTGTGCCCTCCATAACTTAAAGCTTTAACTGGGAGGCATAAATACAAAAAATAAGGTGAACTGATTTTCTTTCCTTGCCAGCTTGCTCCCATATTTTTTCCCCAGTGATCTATAAGGGGAAAAAAATGTCACCATCCCCCAAGAGGAGCCATTAACAAATCCTTTCTTATCTTGCAGCTAAAGCAATGACATCTTATTGACAGCCAGCTGCAGCAGAGCAAACAATGTCTTATTGAAAGCACCAGTGCTGGAGGATTTGGGCTGTTCTCAGGACTTGAGACCAAGTAATGAAAACAGGTTTTGCTACTAAATCAAAGACAATGACTGCTCTAGTTCTCCAACGGCCTTTAGCAGTCCCGGGCACACAGAAGGTGTGCATAGCTCACCGAGGTATCACCCGCACTACAAACTCAATCAAGTACGGGGGACCTTACTAGGAGAAGGATGCCCAAAGTAGCAAGCAGTTAAAATATGATCTACGGTACATATGGGAACGGTGCTGGGACTTTTTCTCACCGCTGTACTTGACATATGGAGGGGCTTGGAAACACAGGTTCATCCATTTCTTACAATCCAGTTTAGCCTTATCAGAGTCTAAGGTAAGTTATTTGCTAATTATTTTACCTCATCAGCTGTGGACGTTTTTGATGAGTGAACATGAGTTGGTGATTCGGGTTTTGTTTTTCCTGTCTCTGTATGATCTTATTAAAATTATTAATGTCCCTTTGCTCTTTAGATAGATTCTCCTTGTAGGCTACTTTCAGCATCCTGTGGGCAAGCAGAGATTTTTGCAAGCCAGGTATCAGAGTTAGGTCCATTGTATACATATGGGTTTGTACAGCTGAAAAATCAGTCAGAAAATGTAATTGTGCTTCCAAAATTCATCCAAGCAAAGGGGAAACAAATGCAGAAAACAAATATGTTGTGGAACTGCAGCTCACAGTTTCAACTAATCTAAGCCACCTTTGTTGTGGTTCAACCGCCTCCTGTGTCCCCAAGAAAACTTTCCCACACATTTCTCTGCTATCACTTGTGCTCATTTGACAGCCTGGAGAACCAGCTCAGGATGCAAAACTGGGAGAGACCTAACTAAAACAATACAACTACTAAATATTTGTCTACCCTTCTAGCACAGTGAACCAGCTCATCATGGGGCCAGATGGACACCACTGCTGGTGCAAGGAAAGAGCAGAGCACCACGTCACGGCACAGCAGGACAGGACAGCAGCACCCATTGGGATTGCTTTAAACTCTCACGGACCCACATCCTGGGTTGGGATGGAAGAGGCAGCTGAGTGGGTCTAACAGATTTCTGCTACCAAAAGGGTCCTTGCTCCCCCTCTCCATCAGCCTTCGCCGTGCACTTCTGCACAGCATTCCTCAGGCCCTTTTTGAAGATGACCCAACTCACCAACCCAGCAGAAAATTGACTCCATTTTTACCTATTCAGTTCTATTCTGGATTAGCAAGTGAAACCGGCTCGTTACAGATCCAGCCAGCTCCAGAACCAGCACAAGGGGCGAGGGAGAACACAGCCAGAAGCTGGGAGATCGGACCTGCCCTTTCAGGGGTAATGATGAATTAGTTCATCAGAGCCATCCTCAGCCTCGCACAGGAAGAACTGCAGCTCTCACAGCTCCATTACTTCACAGAAAAGTAACTTGGTTTGCAAAGGCTTTTTTTTTTTTCCCTTGTCTTTCTGTGTTTACAAAGCCAATGCATCATATTTGTACAGCACATATGTAACAAAGACAGAATGTGAACATACATTAAGAAAGTGCTCAATTTATCAGTATTAAATTTAAAAGATCTTAGACTGAATGCAGCTTCTATGGTCGAGTAAACAAAGATTAATATTAAATCTGGTCTTTGTTAGAGCAGGAGTGAGCAATATGTGATGTCTTAACTTGTGAGTACAAATCTTCAAAATGCAGAGCCGAGGCCAGAGGGAAAGTGAAAGGGGGCTGAATTCAAGCCCCCTGAGGAAGCTGAACATCCACCAAGGCTTGGCCAGGAAGACGCTGGCGGACCTGCGAAGGAGCAAGGCTTGTTCTCAGAAGTGGCTTCTCAAAGAGACACTAACAACGCTGGCAGAGAGCCAGCTCGGGAAGATCACTTCCGTTTTCCAGATAGCTCTCTTCAATTAAAAGTGAATTCTCAGGAAAATAAAAACTTATGAAATATTTAAATAGACCTTATTTCGTAGAGAAAGAAATTCTTAACAATAACCAGTCAAGATATTCCCAGTGGTTCTCCTGCCATATTTGCTACTGTAGCTCCTACATGGGTGTTAGTAGCTCTGTTCAACACCCTCCCAGGAGGGTGATTTAACAGGCAGAGACAAGCTGTGGATTCAGACAGTCAGGCCCAAAGAGACAATCTTCAGCGTGGTGGACAATAGACTCTCCAACTTCGCTCTTCTTCACCCGGGAATAAGATGCTTCAACCTTGACTCTGAGATGGGTTGCTTTTCCCTCCTCCAGATGCAGGATTGCCTGATTTGTGCACACGTGACCTTATAAACAAACTCTGATTTGTCTTGCTTTTACAAAAATTAGAAATACTCGACTCAGCCACTTTGAAATCCCAGAATGAGTCACATTTGTGCAAAAATTCCCAAATCTTTGCTTTCTCTTGTTACTTCTGGCTTTCACTTCATCTCGCAAAGAAAAAGGACTGACTATACTTATACTTTGTAGTTTATGGTCAGAATGGCATCAGGGCAGTTCTTCTCTGCCCCACACTGGTGGGCTTTCTCAGCAGCAGCATCCTCATAAGAATCCTCCACCACCTCATCTAAGTCCAACATCTGGCCCCGACCAGCCTCAGACATAAGCCTAAACACTTACCACTCTTTATCTCGTTGTCTTTTTTTGTTTTATCTTTCCACTGTGACAGGAATTTCATCTTTTTAAATATAAACATCCTCTGTCTTCAAATACCAACAGCCTCATCTGGCCTATCTATAATTAAGCTGTTATTATAGTAGCTTGCTTTCATTTCACAAATGAGTATCATAGCTCAACAAATACAAAAAAATCCCACAAATTAATATGTTGCTCTTTGAATTGATTTCGTTTATTCCTGTTGTCTGACCTTAAATGGGATTATGACTTGAAAGGTCAGGGTATCCTGTAGATAAAATTTTTGATTATCCAATACTGGAAGGGTTAGAAAATTGTAACCACATAGTCTGAAAAAGTAATTTACTGCTATACTTCAAGAATCTCCATCATTCAGTTCATAGACTCCTTAAATCCATGTTACCTAATGATTAATCCTCAATTATACTTCTAATATGTGAATGGAAATGGTACATTTGGTCACAGTTTGTAAAACTGTTACAGATAAATCTAATCAAATATTTTTAACAATACTGACTGCAGGAGCATAAGGTACATCACAGCTATTCTCGATGCAGACAAACAGCTTTCCAAAAAGGAAATCTCATGTGCAGTACAGCCAAGTATGATGAATTTCCCTCTCTCCTTTTTCTCTAGCAAAACCACTGGAGTTGTTTGCACTCTACATTTACAAAGCGTCTTCCCAGTCGATAGTGTGTTTCCATGGAGAATGAGGTTCTCCAAAAGCCTCTGGAAATGTGCTTTGCAGAAAGATCAGAAAAGCCATCTTTGGCCCATTTTCCTCTTTGGATTTGACTGACACAAAGGAACCTGGGCTGTACAGCCTTCCAGGTCAAGAAGGTACATTTCCATTCAGTCATGGTGAAACAGGATGTTGACATGGATTTTTATTTTAATGAAATAAAAACCGCAGAGAAGATAATCACAACTATTAATGAGCTTCCGATATATTAAAGAAACATGAAGTATCAAATACATTAATTTCTAAAATGATCGTACTTAAAGAAGCAAAAAAGAACACCAGTGATCTGGTGAACAGTCCCAATCCTCGCCCTTCTCTAGAAGATCCCATCTCTAAGGTGATACACAAATACGTAGCCCAAGATATTTTTTTCCCCTTTTTATTGCAAAAATCGTATTATTGAATTTCTTAAAGTAATGGCTGAGAAGACGGTCTGTACTTCCAGGCTGATATTCATCTTGGTGCATGTGCAAACCCAGCCGCCCCCAGGCTTGCTCCCCGAGCAAGGGACAAGGCTGGGGTCTATGCATTCCTCCAGCCTGGCTGATGGCACCACCACTTAAAAGCACAATAAGAAAAATGGGCAGTGAGGGCAGAGGGAGAGGCAAGCCACAGGGCCAAGTTTCACCTAAATCAGCATGATAATCACATTTCTTCGCAGACCATTGTCCTTAACAGAGGTTGTTCTTAGCCTGATCCTTAATAAAGGGGATAATAGCTCATGAGAACAACAGTCACAGGAGATATTTCTAGTCTGCCTTTGTTCTTGTACTTGGCCAGTTTATGTGCAGCCTAAGGGTATAAATAGAGAGACTATAGAGGGGATTAACAGACTTTCTTTCCAGCAGGGCTCATGTGCCAAAGCGATGACTCTATTAGCATTGTTTCCCCTGAAAGGTTTGTTTCACTCAGAAACCAGCACAAAGGCACCAAACTCTTTCCTGAAGCCTCCCTCCTGAAGACGAAGGAGGCGACAGTTGTGGATCTAAATACTTCCACCTGGGACAACCCAATCAGACATTCCACCTCCCATTTGCAGACGTTCATCACGGACAAGTTTTCTGTGGGAATTTTACATCCCTACAAGCTCCACATCAGCAGAGTAACTCCTTAATTACAGCATTTTAACACTGACTATTATTTGATGAACAGGATGTTAGTGATGACTGTGGCCTTTCACTCACCTGTGCTGAAGAGAGAGTATATAGAACAACTCCTGTGTACTGTCACCCCAACAGAATGTGATAGAGGATGGGGAAAACAGGGATTTAAAGGCTAAGCTTCTCATCCCCAAGTTTTAGGGCTCTGGAGCATAGACAACTTTATCTAAGTAAGCCACCTTAGGATCCCTTTGTATTTAACAGAGAAAAACTGGCACTTTTCAGGTGTGATCCGTCTGATCCATTTTGATTGACATTGGGATGTGGTGAATCACCTGGAGGTAAACAGAAACTGTCTCAGTTGTCTGCAGGTGATCAGGCAAGGTCGTATTTCTGCTTCTGTTCTCTATCACACATAGACAATTTAATTTAATAAGCCCCAACTTCTCAGTTTTCTTTTTCTCTTCTCTTCTTTAAAACACAATCTCATCTTTGCAAAGATTTTTAAAAATGAAGTATTCCTTTTTTAGGGATAGATCTCACACAGACACAAACATCGCAGAGACAACAGAGGGGCACAGCAGAAAGCGCAGTGACTTCCCGTGGAGCGAACGGCTGGAAAAAAACAACATGACCTCATCCATCACTGGAGGAGCAGCAAGATGTCAGTCTGCACTAAGCACTTCATAGGATCCACCAAAATCTCTGCACATGTGATGAAAGATGATCACAAGTTTAAGTACCTCTTTGGACCAGCTCTAGATCCCCAGCATGAGGAAGGACAGAGCGTTGCAGTCTATGGCTAACAACGTTACCAGAGATGCATCATTGAGCAATTTGAAAAATTGATCATTTTGATTTTGACCATCCATGTGGTGGATGAAGTCTCTCTGGCGTGCCATAATCAGAGGTATGATCCCGTCCGATATGCGCAGTGCTCAATTTAAGCAACTGGAAACAACAGCCCACGTGACAGGGTAATCATTCATCCCGAGTGCCTTGTGCAACGCCAGGATGAAGGCTGAGAGCCACCTAAACAGCTAAGCGTGAATTACTACACCATAACTCAAAGTCAGTGGTATCTTTTATTAATCATTTATAGCACTGCGTATTATTAATATATGCAGAAGTAGCCGTCTTTCTCTCTGGTGGAATTTGCTTTACTGAGTGATTCAGGGGAGACCAAGGAGATGAAGAAGAAGAAGCCCAGTGGAGCCTTGCTGAACAACGAGGAGGAGAGCTGCCCGAGTAGGTCATGAAACCTCTCAGTAGGCAGATGGGTCCTTCCCTCATTAGGTTCTTTTTACGCACACAGGACCAGATCCTTAGCTGGTATAAAGGAGTTTGGTCCCATTGACTCCATTGCAGCCAGACATATTGACACTCCTTGAAAATCTGGCTCATGATTATTTAAGTATAAAGAAATACCCCCCAACACATCCCAATTACAAGCCCAAAAGATATATTGAGCGTGCAGTAACACCAAGCAAGACATGCAACACACTGCAATCACAGTAAAACTTGAATGCTCCTCAAGACATGGGGCCAAAGTGCTTTTACTGCTGCATGATGAATACATTACAGAGATGAAGCTGTCTCTATGTATTTATAAAAGACATATTGTCTTCTTATTCACTGGTCCGTGTCCTCTGCTTACCAACACATTAGGGCTGGTCTCTAGGACTTCTTCCACTTGAGGACTGAATCTCTGAACCACTCTGGAAGATTAAAAAGCATTCTTGGTTTTACAGAAATCAGCTCCTCCTTCTTAAACACATAATTAATTTCATGGCAAGCATTTCCCAGCATTTTTTTCTTTTCAATCTATTTACAGGCCTGCTCTCTGCAGCACTTGCCAATACAGAGAGACCAGCTTGTTTAACCTGCTAACATTTGTACATCAATTGCTCCATGAAAAGACGACTTTCAGAAATGAATTATCAATCTCTTAGCTACATTTAAAATGAGTAAAAAAGAAAATAAACTTTTTTCTTTTTTTTTTTTACTAGAGTTGAAAGGGAAATATTTTCCCTCCCCAGGGAGTTTCTAAGAATCCAAACTTTTTTATATTCCATAATTCAAGGCAAACCCAAGACCTTGGGAAATTTTCCACAAACAGATTTAAAAGCCTGGAAAAGGCTGGAGTAAAGCATTTTCACCTGGGATTCGGGAAAAGTAGATTGAGTCCCTGTGCCAATGAGTAATTATCTAAAATGACAGTATAAAATTACTTCATTAGAAGAAACTCAGAGTCCTTCCCAACTAACTCTTATCCCAGATACCATCCTGCCAAGTTTGAAGCCAGGGAGGTCTGATTTGGATCAAGGTCTTCAGTATTCCAGGGAGGGCCCCGGACACTCACCCACCGTGGGAGGAAAAGGAGAAATGTTCCTCCCTGCTCCTCTTTTCCCTCCTCCTCCTCCTCTTTCCTCCCAGCTTGGACCAGAAACATCATACTTTAGCCAGGAACCTTTCTGCAAGGATTTGTATGTGTTAATAGAAAAAATAACGTATTTTGCATTAACAAATTCAATTCGGATTAATCAGCTTAGTGATGACAAAAAACAGAGTGAAAGATATTCACTCCATAGAAAGAGTGTGAATGAGCGAATATATATTTATATGTTCATATTGATCTATAGATCTCACAGTATGACAATTATCATAATTCTACAAAGCCCTAAGATTGGAGTATCACTGCTAAAATACATCTAACTCCGTAACTCCATCTAACTCCATAAGAGTGGGTAGCACCAGAACCGTCACTTTTCATAGCTTTGTCATGCAATTTGACTGAAATTAAAAAATCCAGATTTTATGTGATCCTTTCCTATCAGTGACATTAACATATGCTTTGAGACAATCTATAACCTGAAAGCTGATCCTAGCTAGGATTGAAAATTTTAGTTGTCAAACAGAGTCAATTTTAAAATTGTTTTCATTTTGCTTTTTGGCTGATTTTCACTGTATCTGTCAAGTGCGTTTGGTTTTTATCTTTGCTGGGAGGCTTGATGAAAACCTGATCAGTGCTTTATATGTTTTTTTATAACTTGCAGAGGGTGGAAAAAGCTCCATCACTTTTGTATCAATCGGTAATAAAGCTACACAGATACTAAGTGGTTTTTAAGATTCAAACTTGTAAACTTGTAAATTTAAGTGTTAGAGGAATTTTTAGGTAAGACATCCGAGTGCTTTTCAGATCTGGATCTCAGGGATGTACCAAATGTGACCGAACAAATTTTCAGGATTGTAAATTAGGAAAAAACACAATTCACAAAGAATGTTGCAATTAAAGTAAGCAAACAAACAAACAAAAAAACCCAAACAACTTGGATATTTACTTCAGTTCTAAAGGTATGCAATATTTTCTGATATATAGTTTACATTTGTTACTGAAATTTTAGCTTAGATATAAAATGAGAAGTACGGTACTGCATGATGTGAGGTACTGATTTGCATTGCTTTCTAAAGACTGGATTTATTTTAAAATCTGGCTCCTTCATTGTAAAACCAGACAAGTTTTCCTAATACTAGAACAAGTGTTCTCACTGTTTTGGGAAGCCTCAGGGTGAAGCGTGGTCCCACCACGGGGGCTAGCAGCATGGGGGCCTGCAGAGGGAGTGGGATGCCAGCTCCCACTCCAACTTGCATTTTTAAATGAGGAAAAGTGGAAGGGGGCTGTTCCAGTGGCTGGATTTTCTCTCCATAAGATACGGCCATCCAAAGTCAAGTGTTCAATTTTATACATTTTTTTTTCTTTTTTTTTTTTTTTTTTTTTACTAACTGACATCCAGCCCTTGGGTTTCCCTCCCCTCTGCTTGTGGCATCGGATCTGCAGCACCCCTGAGCTGTTTCTGAAGGACCTGTTCAGGTCCCGAGGGACGTGTTTGTGAGCTGTTTGCTACCAGGACTGGCTCTCCGGGAAGTTTTTCAATCATCCTGGATATAGCTGACTGGGAATTTTTCAACAAAACCTATTTCTCTTCAAGAAAAGAATGCCAGTTCATCAAAAGGGAAACCTTGAGCAGAATTCTGTTGGTGGGAGCAGAGTGGAAGAAATGGGACAAAGAAAAAAAAACAAACAACTTTTTTGCTCTTGAGAAGGTGGGATTTCTGCTGAAGTCCTGAGAGACAGGACTTCACACACAACACCCTCTCCTCCAACAGCCATTAGCTCCACAGCATGAAACTTCATCTGGAAGAGGCAGCCTGAGTCCCCAGACTAGAATCCAAACTTAGGGTTTGGGTTTTTTCTTCCTACAGCTGGAAAAGTAGTCAATGCTGCAGCTTGATTAGTCTTCTGCTGTGCTAATGAGCTAAGTGGTTCCCGAAGGGGCCGGGGAGAGGAAGAGTGGGCCGGAGGACTGGAACGTTCCCCAGGACCGAAACAACTTGGGTGTGAGGGCAGCCCCCTGCCGCCAGCCTGCCTCTGACCTCCCCACAAGTCCAGCCAGACAATGGCCCCACCACCTCACCCAGCCTTTGCTAGGGTTTGAAACGCCAGCAAAACCCAAAATAGGAGTAATAACCCCACTTTAGCTCCAGGGCTGGTGAGGGGGTGGCTGAGAGCACATGCACTTGTGTGTCCTGGGGTGGAGGCAGCCCCTCCTCTGCCCTTGGGTCTAACCCCACTTATCAGTAGGCATTTTGGAAAGGTCCCCTACAGCACCCAAGATACCACTTGCATGTAACGCATGACACGTGTAGCACACCTGTCTCTCACCTGTGCAGTAATGAATAAGAAGATCTTAAAGGGACTTACTGTAAGCTGTTGTGACTCATCCAGAGCCCGGCACTGCTGTCTTTCTTCCAAACTGAAAACCAGGAGTTGATGAGAGACTTGGTTGCTCTCTCACACCTTTGTGATCTATTTCTTCAGAAACATCTCTCTAGGACTAGTAAATGGTAATTTAATGGGCTGTTTCCTCCAATATCCACCTTTTACTGGCTAAATGCAATGCAATTTACCTGTCTGATGGATTAGGAGAGCAGTTCCTCCTCACGTAAGGTAAGGCCCGTAAGTCACATCCCACTCTGCTCTTCATCTAAAGGCACAAAAATGGAGTTTCACTGCGCTTTCAAAAGACAGGGCAAACAGCAGCAAGGCGGCAAGTGAATTATTTTTTCTGCACTCATTTATCTACTGTGCTTCTGATTTTAGGTGCTTCCTTTTTAGTGAATTTAGCCCCCCCTCGGCTCTCAATCCTTCCTCCCTTTAGCTTAAGTGAAAGGCAGCTTTAATAAAGTTCAGAATTACCTATATGTCAGAGGCCAACCTGCCGTCAGCCATCAGCGTGTTCCCAAACAACGCAGCGCTAATGACACCGGGGCAGGTCCTGCTGGTGGCTGCAGGCGGGGGTATGTGAAGAAACCCCCCTACACTGGTGTCCCCACTGCTGCTGTCAATAGCGGGTAAGCGGCTTCAGCAATCCAGCCCCATCGTCCGACAAGCTACAAGCCTCGGGATGGCCCATATAAGCATTCACAAAGGCAATAATGAAGTTATTTAAGCAGCTTATTCCTGCCCTCTGGGATAGAGGCTCTTATGATGTGATCTAATACAGGGTCTATTTCTAAAATGCAGCGTGTGTTGAAAATGGGCTGCAAAATAATGCTGTTAGTGAAGGTACTAAAGATAAACAGTTATTAGCAACAGTCTTTCAGCTGGCTACTAAACTGTATGGAGTGGAATAAAGATGAGGGCATTTCACAACTGAGGCAGCACAAGTTACATTATAAATTTCAATATGCTGCCATGCTACATGAGTTACGTTGAATTATTTTTCCTGTATTTGAACTTATCAGCTGTTCCCTCTTTCTTTAAACAGGACATTTTCCCATGCAAAATCATTAAAAGCCTATTAACATGAAAAGGCATCCCACTTTGAACGTTAATAAAATACAAATACAGATTGTTACACTTGTCTTTCATCTTTTGTTTTGGTCAGATGCATTTCTAGAGGTTGGCTGGTGTGGCAGGAGTGGTAAATAGCCGTCCCTCCTCACTTGCAGCAATGCAGGGCAGTTTTCTGTCATTAGAAATTAATCTTTGCATCCATATGCTGAAGAGTGGCTTAGGAATTTTTCAAGTTGGGAAAATCTCACAAGATATGGAGAGGATTATGCCATGTTTTCTATCATTTTCCTACTGAAGACCCATTGAAAAAATTTTGCTCAGTCTAAGAGCAAGTGACTTTTATTCTAAAAAAGAACAAATATGCAAGACATCAGCTTAATAAATGTAAGCCAGAAGTTAGGATGGAAAAGATTATGTATTCTTAATTATAGCTTTAAAAGAAGATAAAATATACTAATACTAAATTTCAGAAGTTCACCTGAAAAAATATTGCCATTTTGCATGACACTTGTTACTTTTACACTTGACTTTGCAAATGATTGTTCACTTCTTCCCATACATTAAAATCAAAAAAGCTTGGCAACCTGATATTTGGGGCCTAAATAAGCATTCCTACACTCAGTCATCAGAAAGCTCATCCTTTGTGTTTTAGGTTACACAACCTGTTATTTTTGCCTGGGTGTTAGAAAGGCAATTCCTTTACATAGTCTTCTATTTCACTAGATTTTTTTGGTCACATATATACTCAATTTTCACATCAGCATCTCAAATACACCCAACCCTCCCATAAACTGAGATATGTGGCTGCCTGAATTCCTTAGATAAACTCACCTAAGTCAGGTTAGCAGGTACAAAGGCCCCCAGAACACAAAGAGGGGCAGTCACAGAGGGCTATCAGATAAAGCATCCCAGCATCTACTTTACAGCTGCTATCTCTCCCCAAATCCCCTCTAACGACTGTACAAACCATTTCAGGTGAAACGACATTAATTGGGTCAGAAAAAAAATGAGAAGAAAAATGGAACAGAAATATAGGAAAATCCTATGGTAAAGGGAATTTGAAAAATAATGACAGGAAATGTGTCTGCAGAGTGCAACCCATCCAGCTCCAGCTGCTTTGCTCTGAACTTGGGGGGTGCCCCAGTTTTTTGCAGGGAGCTCACCTGCGGCCTCAGCCATCACTGGAGTCTGGCTGGAGCAGCTGGGGGAATCGCTGCAGCCAAACCTTTTGATATTAAAAGTAAAGACTCTCTGCAGGAGGAAAAAAGGGAGTCTCTTACACACCTACAATCTGTTCTTTTGCGGGGTCGGGTTGGGGGGGAATGTTGTTGATATCGTGTTTGAAGTGATAAGCACCATAAAGCTCTGTGTCTAGGGCTCTACACCACGTACTTAAGCTAAAAATAATTTCTAAGAGCTAATCAGAGAAGACTTTATAACATCAGCTAGGCAATGCAGAGGCTACTCTGGTAGGTTTTTTCTTCCCACAAATGCTTACAAATTTGAGTTTGCTTTGAAAACTAAATGGTACTTCAAAACACAGGAGATTTAAGAATAAAATTCCCATTAGCGGCTATTAACAAGAATGATCAGTGTAAATCCCTTTGTATTGAGACAAGAATAAACTCCTGGAATTCAAAGAGTCTCTAAGGAAGCAAGAGAAGTTAGAAAGAAAAGCCCCAGAGACTTGGATCTCCCAGCAGGCTGGGAGCGGGGATCCACCACCATCCCAGGGCTCGGTCCCTGCAAGCACGTCCCGATGCCCCAGCACTTGCCTTGGCCCTTCCCTTTTCCCAAATCACAGAATCATAGAATCTTCATGGATGCAAAGGACCCTTATGATCATCGAGTCCAACCAAACAACCTACAATCTCTGCCACTAGAGCATGCCCTGAAGTGCCACATCCAGATGCTTCTTAAATACCTCCAGGGATGGTGACTCAACCACCTCCCTGAGCAGGCTGTTCCAGTGCCTGACCACTCTTTCAGTAAAGTAATTCTTCCTAATATCTAATCTAAACCTCCCCTGCTGCAACTTCAGACCATTTCCTCTGGTCCTGTCATTATTCACTTGGGAGAAGAGGCCAACACCCACCTCTCTCCAACCTCCTTTCAGGTAGTTGTAGAGGGCAATGAGGTCTCCCCTCAGTCTCCTCTTCTCCAAACTAAACATGCCCAGCTCCCTCAGCCTCTCCTCATATGATCTGGTCTCCAGACCCCTCACCACCTGGTATCTCTCCTCTGGACACGCTCCAGCACTTCAATGTCCCTCTTGTACAGAGGGACCCAGAACTGAACACAGCACTCGAGGTGAGGCCTCACCAGTGCCGAGTACAGAGGCACCATCACTTCCCTGCTCCTGCTGGCCATGCTATTCCTGACACAAGCCAGAATGCTGTTGGCGTTCTTGGCCACCTGGGCACACTGCTGGCTCATATTTTAATCAGGGAAACTGGACTAGTTGCAGCTGGGAAAGCTGCATCGCACGAGGCCTTATCACCTACCTGCTTATCAAAGTGGTTGTAGAAGACAGATATGTAAAAGGTTTCAAACTATCTCAAGCAGAAAAAAACCACATCCCCGAACCCTAAGCTGGGTGTCTTGCAACTAAAAGCAGCACCCAGTCATCACTGTCTTCAGCTGCAATCAGCCAGTTTTCTGGGTTACGAAGCCAACGTGTGCTGTGAGCAAGCCACCGAGCGAAAGGCGAGGAAATGGCACTCTGCATCCCCGCTGCTGCTGAAGCTGTGCAGCAAAAAATGAAAAATTCATAGAATGAAGTACACTGACACGAAATTGAATTTACTGAGAAAGGCCAGTGTTATCATTGCCTGCTTAGGGAACTTGTTTGAGTGAGTCCTCAGAGATTGTTACGATGGTTGTTTCCTATGAAATACAGAGGCACGAGGTGGCGTGTTTTTAGGATGTAGCCTTGTGATACCTCGCCGTCACTCAGAGTTACCAGACACCAACTGAACCGTGGTAACTGATTACCCATTTCTGCTGCCAGTCTGCTGCCAATGTGTGAGAATCTGCGTTCGCTCTGACCCACTTCCATCCCTCTGTGAGATATACAGTGCTTTCCTCACTGACCACGGGGTATGTACACACGCTCGGTCGACTCTCACGGCTCAGATGATGCCAGATAACGGCTTGGCTCAGGCAGCAAACTCCCCGGTGTGGCCGAAGCCTCAGCCGCCTCAGCCTTGCCTTTCCCTGGGAAGCACGTTCGCTGCCTGTCTTTGTGCATCCCCTCTCCCGCCCAGGGAACCGCGCATCCCACGGGAGCAGCTGGGCGTCTTCCCACGTGCTGGCGCAGGATCTCGGAAAGCGAGAGGCCATTGAGGGAAATGAACTTTTCCTTCAGCAGTGAAAGCAGCAGAGGGTAGGTCTCCTGTTTCCCGGCTGCGTGTTATAACCCTGCAAGTGTGAAACAGGGTACTTCTAGCTACAAAAGAGCGAGCGGGTCCGAACTTCGTTCTTGGAAAGCAAGCGGTGCCAACAGTGCAAGAGATTCATGATCACTTCATCAATTATCAAATTGCTCATCCAAATAAAAGCGGCTTACTGTATAATATTGAAACACTGACACAGAAACAGCAGCCTAGACCTCTGTCAGCCCGGGTGTGTGCCCCAGCCAGCAGGTCCAGCCAGTCTGCTCTGGACGGTGCGTGCTCCTTTGGGACCAATGCATATTTTAGACAGGGAAACTGGACTAGTTGCAGCTGGGAAAGATGCATCGCACAAGGCCTTATCACCTACCTGCTTGTCAAAGTGGTTGTAGAAGACAGATATATAAAAGGTTTTAAACTATCTCAAGCGGATAAAAACACCACAACCCTGAACCCTAAGCTGGGTGCCTTGCAAATAAAAAGAGCACCCAGTCGTCACTGTCTTCAGCTGCAATCAGCCAGTTCAGCTTGCCATCACAAGAGATGGCTGTTCCTGGGGTTTGTCATGTTAGGTTTTTGCCCGCATGGCGAGTCATGTCAGCCCAACAGAGCCCAAGGCAAAGACCAGGGGTAGGCACAAGGTGGAGGTGGGAACAGCAGGGTGTGGAGTACTCCTTCATTTAGTGAAAGCCACGAGCTGCTAGAAAAGTTCAATACATGACATGTAATTTTAGCCTATTTCCATTTATGGCTTTCAAACTTTGATGTCTTTGGTGTTGTGGTAGTCTCCAACTGGTCCAAAAAGGTACTAGGTGGTCTTCTCACCCATAGGAAGGGATTGGCCAGACATGTAACTATGAAAGAATCATAGAATCCCAGAATGGTTCGGGTTGGAAGGGACAAGAAAGATGATCTAGTTCCAACCCCCCTGCCATGGGCAGGGACATCTCCCACTAGACCAGGTTGCTCAAAGCCCCGTCCAGCCTGGCCTTGAACACCTCCAGGGATGGGGCATCCACAGCTTCCCTGGGCAACCTGTTCCAGTGTCTCACCACCCTTACAGTAAAGAATTTCTTCCTAATAAATCTAATTCCTTCCCAATCTAAATCTACCCTCTTCCAGTTTGAAACCGTTACCCCTCATCCTATCATTAGGATGATGATAATCCTATCAAAGGATGGAGTTTGAAACAGCACAGGAGGACCCCTTTTAAAAACGCTGACCCCTCTCTAAAATGAAATTATTTGCAAAAGCTTCTCTTCTGGACAACAACTGGTTCTGGAGTCAAGGTAGGAGCTGTTTCCCTATTGGGGAAGAAATTACTAGTTAAGGATTCAGGGTGGCCACATGGCCCTGGTGCTGGCAGACGCAGACCCAGGAGCACAGGAGCTGCAGGCACAGTCCGTCCCACCCCGTCCATCCCACCTGGACAGCAGACAGATGATGGGCACCAGACATTATGAGATCCCCCGCGTTAAGCAGAGGTGGCATAACGAATGTGCCACGTTAGGATTCCCCCCTAAACGCCAGCTGCTGTAAGCTGTTGAAAATGTGCTAGCATACCTGTTAGCAGTAACCAGGGGCAGATTTACAGCCACAGGCTGGGAGGGCGGTAGCCTTCTAATTACCGACACCCACTGAGGCACCCAGCCTGGCTCACAGGATGGAGAAACCAGCATGCACAGCTGCACCCAGCTTTACCAGCAACTCTTATAACCCAGGAAAGTCCTGTTACAAAGCACAATCTCTTCAAACATTATTTATTGTCTGGCTCCGTGGATGTTTGTGTATTATGTGGAAAAGTATTTCCCTTTCCTCTGGCTTGGAATATTCTGTGACTTTCTATGTCTATCCCTGTTTTCAGGAGTGGGAAACAGGGACAACAGCTGCCCCAGGCCTGCCTTCCTTATATTAATGGTTTTCAGCCTTTTTACCCCAAAAGGCAAAAGAAGCACAGGGCAGAGAGCCCAACTGTGCAGCCAGCCAGTGGGGAGAGGCAGGTAGCAACATCTTAATTTGATTACGTTGTCATGGACCTCTAAAGGTCCTTTAGCAGATCACAAGGGGTGTGTGGATGAGTCCTTCTAGACTATTTATTATTTTGTCTCCTTTTTTATGTCTCCTTTTTATTTGTCTCATCTCTAAGGGAAACAACTCCAACCTTATCAATCTCCCTTGATATGAGAGTTTTTCTCCACTCCAATCGTGTTTGTCACCCTTCCCTGAACCCTTTTTAATTCTCTCGTTATTACTTTGAACAAAGATGGATGGAACAGGAGAAGCAGCAGCAGTTCTCCTGCCGCATGTCTCGTGAACCGCAGAAAAACAGGTCAAGGCCAGACTGAACTCCGGAGCAGTTCTAGCGAGGTCAGTGGAGTTACCTCAGGAATGAGCGTACTCCTCTTCAGTTACGTTTCTTGCCAAATTCTTTTTCCTCAGTATTGCTTAGGCTGTGAAAAGCAATTGTTTCTGACAACAGGTTGTCCATAGTGCATGCAACTGAAGTCATGTCAAATGTGCTTCAGCTGGAAATATGGATACACACAAGCCGTACCGAGCATTTTAGTAAAATCATGCCTAAACCTGTCTGCACAGAATTGCAACACCTGACCAGAGAAATGATCTGGCCATCTCAGATTCCTGTTGAGATCACTGCCAAAAATTAAGGGACAAGAAACACACTACCAATTAATTAGAGGCCTGCCTTTTGTTCCCATGGTTCATGTCATCCTGTGTTGTCTAACAGGGCTTAGATCTTCTCATTCTCCATACAGAGATGTTTCCTTGTTTTTATTTTCACTAAATCCTTCATTTTGATGCATCAATCAATACCATAAATTAATAATGCACCATTCAGGTTATGCTGCTTTTCACTTCCATTTCAAATTGCCTTGTTTTGGCATTATGCTCAAGAATAAATAGGAGACCTTGATTTTCTATAACATTTATTATTTTGCGCATCTCCCACTCCATATTGACTCTATTCATACATTTACTGTTTTATCTGCTTTCTGAATCAAGCAGCTGAGGTCCCTCCATCTCTCTTTATACAGAAGTATTTCCAGGTTTTTAGATGATGCCTGTTGGTATGGCAAGACTCTGCTTTGTCCAACTATTCTGTAACATAAAGGAAACTTGATGCAATACAACCAACCTACCATTAAGTATAATAATGACCTATCTTTGTGTATATTCTTGGGCTTCAGTGACTTTCAATCCGGCATATAAATTTGGACCAGTATCTTGAGTGATGCCATCCTTCCTACCACCCTATAACCCTGGCAGTGCTTGATCGAATCCCATGGCAGCTGACAGCAGTTCTTCCAGCCCTTCTCAGCTCCTGGGGCCCTTTTCATCTATCAGTTTAAGGGCACTTAGGAAAAAAAGTAAGATGGAGGCACGATCAGATGAAGTGAACTGAGCTGAGACATATAACAGGGCAGTGCTGGAATAATCCATCACTGGTCTATCTCACAGCAACACCTTCATGCCCCAGGCCTGCAAGATCTTCCCTCAGGCAGAAGTTTTTGACTTGGCAGTGGCTATAATTGCTTTCTGTGTTAAGGATTTGTGGTGCAATATGGTGACTTGTATTCTGAAGGCATCTGTAGAGTCAGTATTAATAGAGAAGTAACCAGCAAAAGCCAAAACAGATGTCTAGTGATATGTGTGTTAGTGCTGAGCTCAGAGAGGTTTCCACAATCTTGAATCTCTTCATCAAGAACCAAACCAAAAGGCTGACATTCACCCAGTTTCATGAAAGTGATCCCGGTTTTATGAACCCCGGCAGACAGCCTGCTCTCCAGCTGCAACCACAGCCACCATGCAAGACCCAGCCCCCTCTCCTACCTGCACCAGAGCACCCACATCCTTCCCCACCACCGGGCTGGGCTGAGCTGGGCTCCAGAGCTGACCTCCTTCTCTAGCAGGGCAGAAAGAAAAGGGATGCACAGACACAACCTGCTGGCTCCCGGCTGGACTCTGCTGGATAAAAGTGTGTCACAGATCTCTGTAAGATTTGCGGTCGTACCCAGCCAAAGGGTATTCATGATTTCTCACTTTAAATCCCATTCCGTTTCAAAAATGCTGTCCCCTTGAGATTTTTTTTCAGTACTTGCAAACCTGCCAGGTTTTTTAACATATAAATAGGAGCATTTAGTAAGAAAACAGGGACATGATTCTAACTCTATCGAAATACATCTGATAGAAAGAGCTTTTAGGAGAAAAAGAATTGAAAAGATTCACTGCTTTTAAAGAACGGTTAAAACCCATCTTTCATTACAGCAAGACCTAGGAGGAATGGCTTTGATCCCTCAATATTATCGGAGCAAAGGCAGTTAATACCTACTTCTAGAGTAGCAGCATTAGCTTTTGCACAGAATTCTTTAAATGACTTCTAGGGCCATTAAAGTCAATTGTAAAACACCACTGCGTTTACCTAACCAGAATTTCCCCAGCAGATCAGTCCACAAAAGGCTTTAGATGTTGCAATATTGAGTGTTGCAATTATGAACTTTTGGTACTTTCGACTGGCTTCATCGCACTAACTTTGGGAACCTTAGCTGGGAACAAAAATCTTGCTAGGCTCCTCTGAAGTCAATGGAGAACTCCAGACAATAATTTAGGCTGACTGTTACATAGGATGAATCAAAGATCTTGCCCCCCTTAGAAATAACCAGCCCCATGTTATGTACCTAGGCTCCCTGCTGAATATGTGGAGACATCCACACACCTCTGAATGGGATCTAGGACAGCCACCAGGAGAATGGGGAACCCTCTCTCCTAGCCAGCACAAGGGGGCTGGAGGTGAAAACCTCTTCTCTCTCAGCCCCAGGAAGCTGCTGATACAACCTTCCCGCTTTCTAGGAGCGGTGAGGACACTCATTCAGGTCTGCGGGAGCCTTGGCTCCACTCTCTGCTCTGCCCAAGACAATTTTAACCCGTATCTTGTTGTGGCCACCAGCATGTAACTGGATGGCGCTCTTCCAGTTTCTCCTGGTAAATTGTTCCAAATTTTATGAAACAATTACATGTCTGTTGGGCTAGCAAGCCAGAAAATTACTTTCTAATCTAGTCATTTGGAGTAGGAATGGAAGAGGACTGCATTCTGGTTTCTGTTCTCATGATTATTCAGTTATTTGATATGAAACATTAATTGGAGAAGAAATCAAAACCTTGATCTGATTGAAGGTAGGATGAGGTTTAGCGGATATCGGAGAATGCCTAGTTACTCTTAGCAATGAAACAGTGTTGGTCATGTTCCTAACCTATCATTCAAGAAATTAAGAATGTTACTGGCAGAAATGTAGGTGCCTAGAGACTTAAGATCATGCCAGGGTCATCTAGCAGCGGAGACAGGATTTTAAGTCTTTGAATTGTGGTCTCACATCCCCATATGCATGTAGGATGTGCTAGAGATACCACTGCTTCCAGCTTTCTCTACAACATGAACCTTATGATGAGTCCAAGAACTGCAAAGGAGGAGGACACCCTGGACTCATGTAGTCTTGCTCCCTCTCCCACATGTAGATGGAGGCATACGTGTAGCATACTGCCATTAATAACTCAACAATATATAAATGTCATTTTTGATTGACATCAAGAATGAGTTGCTATCTCCATATCACTCACCATGGAATATTGGCATAGCATGTTTGCCAAATAAGATAAATAAATAGGATTTTACCTAGTGGTCTGAGAAATAAAGCTCACAATTAGCAGATATGTTTTACAAACATAAATACACTACTAGAAGACAAATGTGTGCCACACATGAGATTACTAACTAAGGTTGTGTGACTGGGAAGAGACTAGACAAAATAATATGAGAGCCACCACTGATGAGAATGGCAAATCAAGTATTTTAAGCAAGGAAGCAGCCCAAGGGAAATGAAACATCAACATAAAACAATGAAGAAAAATTGGGCAGGATAAAAAAAAAACAACCTCAAGAACACAGAAGATAGAAAAATTGTAGAAAAGAAAAAGAGCCAACAAGGTCATCAACTGACAAAAGAAGTCTCTGAAAAGCATTTTCATGCATTTGTGCACTGGCAAAGAACAGTCTTCTGTTCATTTACATGTACTGGTTTTTTTTTCTGATTGTAGAGCACTACAAAATGCTTTTGCGCAATATATTCCTTATTTTATAAAGCTCTCACAGAAACTGCACACACACTTAACATGTATATAAATATATTTTGTAATAAGATAACTCATTCCTTAACTTCACAGTGAAAATGAAAATGATCTGACCTCAATAATGAAGAGGAGAATCAGATTCAGGTTAATGAGAACATTTATCTGATTAACCTTCTCTACAGTCAATGACTTGTAATGGTCCATCAGTCATCCATGTCTAAGTAGTGCTGCCAAATGAATTCAATCCATGCCCAAACATGTATTTATAGAAATAACCATAGGCCACTACATAAAATCTGGAATCACATGTTAGTCAGTGACCATCAGGAAAACCATGCTCAGAGCATTCAAACACCTAAAGATGCGCTCTGCATGACCAAATGATTCGAGTTTACAGTCTCACTGATATTATGTACACAGGTGAGAATTGAATCATGTGAGGAAAAAGGGTCAGAAGCAAAAGAAAATACCAGAAGATTTTGACTTGTTAATGAAAATGGTTCTGCATAGTAGCAACTGAAAAATAACAGTGCTTAGCAATTGGCAAATGACATTCCTGCATGTAAGATTAGTTGTTGGTCTTAATCCAGTTAGCAGCAGTGAGAAGGTGTCTGTATTATTAAATCCAATTGTGCTCTGATGGAACACAGGCTGGAGTTTGAGAAGCCAAAATGAGGAGGTAAGGTAGACTTCATTCCCTCTGTTAATGCTGTGGTTAAATTGTCCCCATAGCACAGGATGGGGAAATTCCCTTTTCCACTACCTTTCCAGTGTCTGTTACAGAGGTAAACATAAGTGTCTTTTTCTGAAGATACCAAGTAAACACCACTTGAAATGCCATTAACTCTTCTTGAAAAAATAAAAACAAAACTGAAAACACAATGTGCAGGTGGAACCAAGGTGTTGCTCTATAGTATTTCAGGTACTCAAAGGGGTCATTTTGGGAAAAGATCTGTGAAACAATTTAGGATTTTTGTTGCCATATTTGAGGCCACAAATCAGGCACTACCTGCCAGAAGTTGAGAACTGTTCCTGTGGGTGGGTTACTACATAATATTTTCATAGGATTTGTTGAACCTTTTCTTGAAAGATATGGCATTGGCCACTGTGCAAAAAATGGTAATGGACTCATCAGACTAGTGGTCTGTTAAAATACAGCAATTCTTCTGCTGCTGTGATAATTAATAAAGGAAAGACAACAATTCATTGCCAGTAATTTACTGGATAACTTGATTTTTCTCGGTATGAACTGTCACAGACAAAGGTCCAAACTTTCAAATATGGCTATTATTCCAAATTAGTTGTGATTCCCTCTATAGAAACCTCCCAGAGATTAGAGAGTTCATTAAGATCAAAAATTTGAGGGTGTGGACTGCATTAGTAGGCTTTCAGCTGTTTCAGGCTTCAGTCAGGCTCATCTCTGCAAATAAATATCAAAGTACAAATTGAAAACATTGAATATTACAAACGAATATGTAATGGAAATCTAACATTTAAAACAAAGAACATAAATGATGCATTTCATGCACACTTGTGATGCAAAGTCGCAAAAGATCAAGAGCTTATAAAACCAAATCATAGTATGTGTTGAATTTCAAGTGCCAGATATCCAGCCCCGAGAGCTTTTTTGGCCAAATTCTATCTTTTCCACAAGCCTAGCCAAAGGATAGAACTTGCCTCTCTCCCTGCATCACTCTGCTCTCTAAGGGCAGATTTTGGCCTCTGGTATCAGGGATACCCCCACCTCACCCATAGCCCCATGGGTCTACCAGCTGTACTGAGGGAAGCATCTGGCCAGCAACTTGGTTGTTCAGCACCACTTTCTTAATTATGTTTTGCTAATTATGTTATTGACCTTCCTCTGAGGAAGTTCCTCTCGTGTGAGAATAGTATTGACTCCATTAATTTAAACAAGGGAAGGTGTTTCTTCTTTTTTTAATGGAGCAGAGAGCCTTCTAAAAAAGGCCTGGAAAGGAAGGGTACCGGAGCACAAATACCTCTGCTGCCTACGTTCGGCCATCTCAGACTAATGGGAATTATTCTCTTTCTCATTATCAGAAGTATAGATTGTGAGCAGAAATGGGCAAACTGCCTCTTCACCATAATAATCAGGAAATAATATCTGCCTAATGTAGGTCATTGCTTCACTTAATCTAATCTGCTATAAACAGAATATTGTTCTTCTTTTACAACACAAAAAGAAAGAAACATATTTGATCGATACGAACAGCACACAGGACAAATCACTAAGAGGCGGATAAAGAATATGTTCTGGTAAGCAAAAGGTAAAATCATACGGAGGCAGGTCAGAAAAACATTTTGAGACAATTGGCTAAAGGGATCAAAAGAAGCAGTCAAACCTTTCTCAAACATGCTGAAAGCTGGCAACCTCCCAGGTAATCAATAAGGCCCACAGGGCTTCCAGAAGGAGAAGAGCTAAGTGGACTCGGTAACCACAAAAGAGGATCTCAGGGAGATTCCCATTGCATGGGCTTTCCTGGTGAGAACAAATAAGAGCAGCTCAAATGTAGTCGGGGAAGATTTAGGACAGATCAATAAAATAGGTAGTAATGAATCAGCAGGACCGTATCGTATTTCCCTGGGATTGTAAAAGAACTGCTAACTGCAGCGCACAGCCCAGCACTTAAGAGGTGCTAAGGGAATAAAAAAGCAGATGTGATCCCAGTTTTGGAAAAGAAAATTAGAAAAGATCCACAATTCTGACTTGGGAACACTGACCTGGGAAACTTATGGCCAAGCGTAGAACTAAGATACCCTGGGCAAACATGATACAATTGGAAAAAAATACTACGACTGCCGCAGGGAGAAAATCTTGCCTCATAAACCCACTGAGCTCTTGGAAAGAGTCAGTGAGAGCACAGATTGCGCTGGGGCTGTCGATGCAGCTACTTGTGTTTCTAAAAAGGTTTTGACAAAGTCCATCCCGAAAGGTTTTCAAATAAATAAAGCTCTTGTAGTCAAAAAGAAAGGGTAGGAACAAAAGGCCATTTCTTCAAAAAAGAGGGAGTTTTTCAGAGGAGTCCCGCCAGCATCTCTGAAGCTGTGTGCTCCATTTACCCATAAATCATCTGAGAAAGTGAATAGCAGCGTGGCAGAGTTTGTTGATGATACGAAATAGTTTAGGGCAATATAAACAGAAGCTGGCTGCAGTGTGACAGAGACAGCTCGCAATAGGACACACGTGGGATTCATCGTACCTAACCATGGACATCTACAACATAGCTGTTAGAGAAACCAAGAGTCACCTGAGGCTGCTTTCCTACTCAGTGGAGAGAAACAGTCACTTTAAAGGCTTGATTCCTCTGATCTGTTTGAGATATATACATTAGAATTGGAGGAATCACAGCCCCAGAAATGTCTCTTTCGCTCGCTGCCTATAATGGGAGCACACGGTGGCTGGCTCAGATGCCGTTCATCTACATTTAGTCAGATGAACACGCTCTGAGTATGCAGGCAGTAAAATAACAGACAAAATTCAATGTCAATAAATGTAAAGTAATGAATATGGAGGGAAATAACCTTAACTAGACATATATAATTTAATGGATTTTAAATTGGCTATTACTCTTCAGAAAAGAGAACTAGGAGTCACTGCTGGTAAGGTCTGTGGGAAGCTCTCAGCTCACTGTTAACGGCGGTCAGAAAGACACATGGCTTTGTCAAGTGTTGGAGATCTGGGGACTCCAAGTGCATAATAACACAAGTACAATTTAGGACAGGTCAGACAGGAGCTTTGTTAACCATGATCACAGGGAGAGAACATTTGGACACCATCGCCGCCTCTGCTGCCCTGTGCTCTGCCAAGTGATTGCAGAGACCCAGCCTATAGACTGTGTCAGTATAGAGGAACGGCATAAAAAACAATCCAGGAATTAAATTATGGCATTGTGTAGATGGTGTGAATTTACCCTGTCTTACTGGTGACAGTTCAGGTCCCATCGTTTGAAAAATCACTGTAGAAATAGCATAGGTGTAGGAGAAAGACAAAGGGGATGCTCCAAAGGTTGGAACACCTTCTGAAAGGGGAAAAATTAAATCGGCAGGACTCGTTATATGGAAAAGAGACACAAAAAGTCAATAAAATCATGAGTGTTACAGAGAAGGCGAACAGGGCTTTCTTATTCACTCTTTGTTGTAATTCTACCAACATAAATGGCAGGAAGAAAAATTTAGTCTCAGGACTGGCTTGTCATCACGGGTATGTTGACAACAGCATCAGCCTGAACCTAAACCAGTGGAAGCCCTGAAACACCACACTGTGCTGCAGCCAGCGCCCAGGAGGTGGTGTGCGGGTGGCAACAGCAGAAGGAAGATGTCCAAGGGCAACATTTAGGGGAAAGTATAGATGAGAGAACAAACCAAAAGCAAAAAGAAGGGCCATCACACACACAGCTGGGGAGGCAGGGGACTGCCGAGAGAGGCTGGGCGCAGTGCAGGATTCAGAGAGCTGAGAGAAACTTAAAGCTTGGAGAAAACCTATGCGTAATGGAAGATAAGTCAAATAAACCTGTGATTCCTTAAACCTTTCTTAATCCTCTAACAGCACAGTGTCTAAGTAGAAGGACAGCATACTCGCTGGGTTGGCGACTGTGAATCCCAGGGAAGCGTGTTCCCTTGCTGCAGGTTGATTATCCAGAGCTGCCTTTAGCACAAGGCCAGTGAGTAATCGCCTGGGGCGTCATTTAGGGGACAAAGTTCATAATGCACAATGAAAGAGAAAACAGAGGGTGACAGTGGGTAGGAAACACTGAAAGACCCATAGATCTAACAGATCGATCAGGACTGTGATCCTTCCACAGCAAGCGACCTCAGAAAAACCCTGTGAAACTGAATTATGTTTGATATATAGCATATGTTATACACATATATAATTTTTTTAACAGTCTGAATACAGGCATTTCAGAAAAAGTCTAAGCTGCTGATCAAAGATCAATTCTTAAGAACTGCCAAAACTGCAAATCCAGTAATGTACAACAGAAAATTGTGAATTAGCAGTTTCCATGCCGGAGACCTTCCAAACACAGAAAAGACTATGAAAAATGGCAGAAGAAAAACTAAAAATAAGTAGAAAGCTTCTTCCATGTCCTTCACAATGGGTATACAACAGCTCCATGCAGGAAAGAAAGCAGATGTGTTTCCAGCTGTTGCAACCTCTTATAAATACATCAGTTATATTCTGTCCTGCTTGAAAGAAAATAAAAGAGCCGACTCAATATTCAACAGACCTGTGCTAATGTGGGGTTAAACAGAGCGTTTAAACCACAGCCTTCGGAGAAATGCAGAGGTAATCCTTCTTGCTGGAAAGAGACATAAGCTCAATTTTCTTTACGGACCCTCTAGTACTTGTTCCCAGAGCAGGAGCGACAGCAGAGGCTGGGCAGGGGGACAGTGGCGGTGGGACAGCAGCGGCGGTGGCGCTGGTTGTGGTGGCTCCTCTTCCCCCCGGATCCCACCACGCCACGGCTGGCATTGGAAGGTTCAGCACACCAGCAGGAATTTGCCCAGCCCCTCCATGGGGACACAGAGCACAAATCTGCTGCTTTTTTTTTTTTTTTTTGTCTCTCCCTTCTTCAAAAACTCATGCTGGATGATCTAAACCTTTGTGGTTAACAGGTTATTTAATAAAATATTGATTTTTTTTTCCTCATGCTTTAGGAAATAGAATCTTCAAGCACTTTTATGAAGTACTGTAGTTTCCTCAAACTCTTTTCAAGGTCTAACCGAAAGCCTAAATCCTAAACTGAACGTTTCCTATTAAATTATATCCACATTTCCTACAAATCATATAAAAATAAAGTATGCCCGCCAAGATCACCGATGAAGGAGAACACCACAACTTTTCCAATTTCTCCAGGAGTAGAGGTCCATCTACAGCTGCACGTGGAAAAATGGATGAGTGTGGTTTTGAGAGGAAAATACCCTCACCAAAAAACAGAGGAGCGAAGCAATAAAATCTGTAATAGTTACTTGCTAACTAAAACTAAACAAAGTGGAAACTAAATGGTATGTGTGTCTTGAAGGAAAAAGAAAGGTAGCATGTGTAACTTGGATAGTACAAAGTAATTGCAATTAGATAATATATAAAAGAAATTTGTACATTATTTACTTCTGATTAATGTTTTATAAACATAGTATTAGAGGTGAAGATGTATGATGAACTAAGATTATAAATTTGATGTATCTCTTAAAAAAAAAAATTGAAAACAGAAACCATCAATATTTTTAATCATAAATGAAGAGTATCTGTAGATTTCTGAAATCAGATTTAACTGAATTTAACCTGATGTTGTAATACAAATACGGAATACAGAAATCTGTAGAGGAAATTTTGGAAAATACCCATGGTATTCCTATTAGTATTCACCATAATGTAGTTAGAATAGGATCATACTAAAGAGTAACAGTACATTTCATTGATGATAGGTAGGAATTGTAACTCCGAAATGATAAATTCTAAAATAAAGTAACATCCTCTGAAATACCACCAATGGAAAGCACATTTTAAATATTTGTCAGTTTCTTTTACTGGTAAGTTTGTAATTTAATGGTTCTCATGAAAATTTATTTTAAATCTAATTCTACTTTTTTTTTCCCCATATGAGCTCCCCGGAATAAGTAGGGATTTTATTTTTTTTCCTGAAAACTTATGTAACTTTTCTGTAACATATTAATTCTTTCTACAGAGTATCAAAGAGACTGAATATATGCTGGAAGCCTTTCTGAACCAGGATTTTCAGTGTCCCCGGTGAAAAACATCTGGCTGCATGGCAGTTTTAACCAGCTTTAAAATTCCTACCACTCGAGTAGGAATAAATGGGCCCTTGGTTAGAAGAGTTTGTGATCTTCGGCCATCTTTAAACTTTGTTTAAATTTGAGATAAACATGAGTTCAGTGCACATAACTGAAATAATTTAAAAGTATAGTCTACACCCTAATGCCAACTTAAATCAGCTGAGGATCTAGTCAGAAATATTGTCCAGAGCACTCACAGAAACCTTACGCAGATTGCCTGTCTGCATATTTTCAGCATACTCTGTAAGAGATTACGCTGGAGAAAGTCATAGGTAAATGCTGTTATCTCCTGTATGTTATCTGCACTGGCAAAACTAATGCTTTATGGTTTTTCTCTTTTTAACTTTACACAATTAAGGCTTGCAGCCATTGGCAGAGAAGTCTGGATAGATAAGAGGAAAAGGTCTAGCACATTACAGTACTAAAGAAAACTAAACCAATGTGCTAAATGGTTAAACCAAAAGAAAGTGAAAAAGTCTTCAAAATATTGACACTACTGCCAAAGGAAATGCCTATTAACTTCTTTAAATACCTTCAGGTTACTCCTTTCACCGTGATGTGAAAATAGTTAGAAAAAGAACTATCCATCTGTGTGGTGTGCTACAGCAACGGAGCTGCTAGAAAACAAGCGGCTTTATTTGTGCAAGAGAAAACATGAGTGTTGATTTACTTTACTACACTACTTGGAAAAAAAGGTTAAACAGTGTATGACTCTTTAAACTGAAAATTCAGAGGCTGTATCTGAGGAAATTCCCCATTGGTTCTCTCCATCCACAAACTACAAACATGTGTCTGACAGCCAAGACTTCTGCTCAAACTCAAAACTAAGTTAGACAGATATAACATATGATAGACTTGAGGAAACTTCTTTAGGTCTTCCAATGCCTTTACTAAAACCAAACATCACTAAGGAAAGAACCAATAGCCTTCCCTGGTTTTTCTTTCCTCTTTTAATCTCGATCACCACTATTGGCCATCGTAAGGAAAACACAAGACATTGTCCTGTCCCAGTTATATTTAGAATAATATCTTTGGTTGGTAGGTTTTGTGTTTACGGGAGAGAGGATGAGAGGCAGGGAAGGAGCTTGTTTTGTAAGGACAACACATGTGGCTTTGAACTGGATGACCAGAACTGTTAGCCTCAGAGCAAGTCCTCCCCGGAGAATTAAAATTATTAGTGGATCTGGCTTGCTAATAAAAGGGTAAAATGCACCTTGACCAGTTCCATAAGGAAAAAAAAAATGGAAAGGAGGTGCTTGCCACATATTGAATCGTAAAGCCTCACACATCGGTGCAGGGGGTTGTGGGGGGAGTTGGTCCATGCTGCTTTGTCACCCCCATCATCTGCTGTGTGCTGAAACTACCTTCATGGCAAGAAATAACTTTCTGGCACTGATTTACACAACTATTGCTCCTAGGGTCATTAAAGCCAAGGAAAAAATGCCCAAAAAACCCCACTGACTGCACCAGGAGTAATATTTCAAGACCACCCTATGCTCTGCCGCAGCCCTGGCACAGAGGAAGAGCTGTGTCCTGACGCTGGCACAGCAAAGGTGCTGCTCCCTCCCCCTCTTCGCATGTGGAGGCAAGGGGTGGCGGCACAAAGGGCACAAACCCAGGTCCTGAGGGCATGAGGCAGCCAGGATGGTGAGCAGGGCACTGTGCTAGTAGGATGCCCACAGCCCAGGGGCCTAAACACCCCAGCGTCCCTGTCCTGCCTCTCCCTGACAACCTCCAATTCCTCCTCCAAAGCCTCCCACCTGAATTCCTGAGTGGCAGGGATGACCTCCACGGGGCAATCGCCTTGACACGGGATGCGGGGACCCCTCTGCCATAAAACTTAAAAGACCTTGGTGAAGGCCATTCCTGACATCTTTCTCCTACTCCCTTTTCCAAATGCAGCATCGGAGTCCCTCCCCTCTTTCCAGCTGATGAAATATAGCTGTTGTAAAATGCTAGCTAACCACATTTAGCAAATGGAGATAATCAAATAAAAATGAAACTATACTTACTAAAGAAACACAGTTTCCAAAACACAGACTTTGGCTAGAGACTGTGTTTTGCTTAAGAGTCTGCCAGGAGATCTGTGGACTGTTTTGTAAACAGTTCTCAAACTGGTGTTTGTGGGAGAGACACATGGGAAGGGGGTAAGAGACAGATGGACATATGAAATGTATCCCAAGGGAAGTTCATCAGGAAAGAAAACGCGGAAGAGCTGCTTTGATGGGGATCTATGGGAACTGTGAACAGTGAAAAGAAGGTGAACGGGGGAATTGTTCATTGTTTCCCATTGTTTCCTGTTACACAGGAGCTAGGGGACAGCCTCGACTGTGTGTTTAAGACAAACAAAAGCAAGCATTTTTCCAACATAACACACAATTTAATTGTGTAATTTATTGTTATCAAAGTTATAAATGAGCTGTAAAGGAAATTAGATGAGTTTGTAAAGGATGGGATTACCAGGACTGTTTAGCATCATGGTTTAGGTGCAATCTGCAGCCCCAACAGTCCAAACCCAATGGCTGCTGAAGACGAGACAGTGTCCTGGGGTACCAGATGGTGTTCCACACAAGAGCATCCTTCTTATTATTCTTTCTAATACTCAAACCCTAGGCATCCTATATTGATCACTATTAGATTCAGCATTATGTGGCAGAGATGTAATTTGACCTAATTGGTTGTTCTCACATTCCAGAAGACAATCCATGGATCTTTCAGGGTTCTTTCTGACCTTTCAATAGCTGAAAATCTCATGCAGTAAGCCAGAGTTTAAAATGGTCCATTCTTCTACTCTATTCCATCCACTCTGTTCCTTTGACATAAAATAAAAAGGTTGGTTTTTTTCCTTTTTCCCCTAATACATAGAATAGGCCTGTGATCAAACTCAGAGATGGCTTGAAATACAGAGGGTGCTAAATTGTAAACCTTGCTCATATTTTTATCATTTCAATCCCTATTTTTAATGTTTTGCTTCTCGATAGAGGTACTGAGTGGACCAAGCAGGGTGATGCTCCCCAGCATCTGCTATTCACTGATAAGGAAGAGCTGGCTGTGGACATGACAGCCGGGGGTCCAAGATCCTGTGGGGAAAGAGGAAGAAGTGCAGCAAAGCACAGGCCCTGAACTCCACGTGAGCAGACTGCTTCTTGTTCAGGGAACTGGTAGGTGGGATCCCATGGGGCAGCTCTGAAAGATGCTCAGAAGAGCTAGCAAGCTTTTAAGAACAGCAACCTCCAAGCACAGGTGAGGTCCACCTTGATATTCAGGAAGACGGGTGGTGTAACAGGAGCTGGCTTGGCTCATGGCAGAGCTCCAGTGCAGAAAAGCCGTCTACAGGAGGTGGAAGTACAGGCTACAAAGGAGAAGTTCAGAAATATTGCCCAGGCAATGATATCAGGAAACCCAAAGCCCAGCTGGAATTGAGGCTTGCAAAGGATGTCAAGGGCAATAAGAAGAGCTTCAGGCACGTCATTAATGATAAAATGCTGAACAAAGAAAACAAGGGCCCATTGCTGTCTGGATGAGTCAATTGAGACAGCACACACAGGTAAGGGTGAGGTTCTTGGTGTCATCTTTGCTGTAGTCTTCAGTTACAAGGTCTCCCAGGGTTCAAAGGGAAGAACTGCCAGCAGTGGATGAGAGTTGAGTCAGGGATTGCTTATGAGAACTTCACTCATACAAGTCCATGGGACCAGATGGGCTACATCCAAGGTTGTTAAGAGAACTGGCTGAAGCCCTTGCAAGGCTACTCTTGATCATCTTTGGAAGATCATGGAGATCATTGTGGGGTCCTCAACAACTGGAGAAAGGCATGTGTATCATCCATCTTCAAAAAGGCACAAAGGTCCACCCAGGCATCTGCAGGCTGGTCAGCCTCACTTTGTTCCATTAGAAAATCATTTGATGAGTCCTCTTGGAGTATATACTTCCGGGCATGTGAAGGAGAAGAAGGTGACTGGGAACACTCCTGGGCTGCATTAGCCACTAGATTGAGGGAAGGGATTATCCCCTATTTCTCAGCGCTTGCTAGGCTACATCTAGATACTGAGACAAGAACAACATGGACAAACTAGGGTGAGTTCAGCAGAGGCTTCCAGGCTGGTTGGGGGCTGGACCACTTGCTCTGTGAGGAGAGACTGAAGGAATGGACCTGGTCAGCCTGGAAGAGAGGAAGCTTTCGGGGGACCCAACCGCAGCCCTCCAGTACCTATGGGGAAGTTAGCAAGGAGGCGGAGCTGGGCTCTTCACAGTGGTGCATGGCAGGAGAACAAGAGACAATGGGCATAAATTGAAATAAGAGGCATTCAGATTGGTTGAAAAGAAGCGCTTTTTTCTCATCAGGCAGTGGAAGAGGCTGCCCACAGTGGCTCTGCAGTCTCCATCCCTGGAGTTTTTCAGGACCAACTGGATAAATCCCTGAGCAACCTGGTCTGGGCTCAGAGGTGACCCTGCTTTGAGAAGGGGGTTGGACTATTGACCTCCTGAGGTCCTTTTCAGCCTGAATTATTCTATCAGTCTATGATAGTAGTGACAATACTTCCTTTCACTCAGTGCTATAGATTTAATTACTTTTTCTATCCTGGTGATTTTAGATTAATTGCTTCAGTTTTTCAAAGAAATACGTTTTGATGTGTGCTTTTGTGTGAATGATGATTACTGTTGCCGTCCTAACTTTTGAGCTATTAAACTTGAAGTCCTGCTATGTAGCGCTGCCAGTATCGAGTTTAATTGCTACTTCCAGTTACAGCAGTGCTCCCTGTTACTGGAGTCTGCGGCTAAGGCAGGAGATGCTGTCCTCTGCTTTTGCAAGACAAGGCAGAGATCCAGCAATTCAGGCTGATGGACTGGGGCTGAGCGCAACTCTGGCACCATGAACCTTTGGCTTCTCAGCCACCCCATGTCCCCCCACTGTCGGGACACGGTTACAACATACAGTCAGGCACTATGAACCACAAAGACGCTCTCCAGGAGGCTTTTGGGGACAGCAGGAGTTCTTGCTGGTACAAAAAGTGGGTGTGTGCTGACTTTCAAGCTGTGGTGAGGGACCTGAGCCCCGTGCAGGTGCAGGGTTCTTCTCTGGATGAGACCTGTCCCTGCTCAGGCTCGCGAGCTACGTACCGTCTTTAAAGGGCAAACCTCACCCTGGAAAGAAATGCATACATGAGCTCACTGTTTCAAATTTCCTACACAAGTTTTTCTCGAACAGGGAAACATATAAGCCTTACGTTATTCACAGGCTGTGAGTAAATTACTTCTGTCATATTGCTCAGGCAATTTTATCTTTTTGAATTATATGGAAATAAGAGCAATTAGGTTTTAGACTATTGTTCCTTTCATGTATTTCAGCTGCCCATTTCCCATTCTTCTTTATAGGGCAGCTAACAGTAGATATTTTGCTCAGACGTCTTTTAAGAACTGGAATTCACAGAATACAAAATTATATTTTCTCTCTACATTTTCCCCACTTCTCAGAAGGCTGTGCAGCACACATTTCATACTGTACCTGTCTTGTTTCTTCCCTTTCATACTCTTAGAGCTGTGTGCATGAGATTAGTTTCTAAAACATATAATTATTTAGCAAGCACCACAGATGCAGGTTGTTCGCACTGTTCTTTGCATTCTTGAAGTTTGTGACTAGGGAAACTTTCAATGATGTTTTCCTGTTGCACCAAGCAACCTGTTAAAGGCAGACACCAGATACATGCACCAGATACATTTCCATCTTCTTGCATAAGAAATGAGTTGCAAGAATCTACAAACTTCCTGGGACCTGCTAGCAAAAGAGAAAACCTCGGAAGCACAAACTACCTGTAAAGAGCTGAGATGTTTTCTCCCTATGGACGCCCCAAGCTGGGACCGCAGGGTGGTGCCAGGCAGTGTGTGAGCCCCGGGCTCAGCGCTACGGGGAAATGCAGCCTACAGCTTCCAGGTCCCAGGTAGTAACTCTGCCCAGCCACCCTCTGCAAGGACCTCTTGTCTTGGTAAGATGAAAGGTCAAGGATCCCTGTCCCACTCTTTCATGCGCAGCACAAACATGCATTTTGACTCCAGACATCTTGGAGATGTCGTCTATAGAGCTACAGCCCTGTGCTCCTCTCCATCGCAGACCTACAATGCCACAGTTCTGCCCTCCTCCACTGTGCCAGGTGGTATTTGACATAAATACCTACTTTTGTGCAGTGCGTCTTTTGTGCAGGATTAGGAATTGAAGCCAGGCAGTACAGAAGTCTTAAGAAAAAAACATCTTCAAAGTGAAGGATAGTGGAAAAATCATTAACAAATGTTGTGTCAACATGTCAACAAATACATTTAACTGCAAACTTTGGTTGCATGGGATTCTTTTTGGGCCAGGAGGAGGATAGGAAGGAAAATTATTGCAAGATGTTCTAGTAAATTAATGTTGTCTTGAAATTAAAAGATCACTGCTGTGGAATTTGATCCCATTGTCTTGGAATCCATGGGGGTCTCGTACATAAGGAAAAGCTACTGTACATTTTTCCATAGTAAATCTGAATTTATTTAGACTGGCATGTAAAGAATATTTCAACTCTGCTCAGTTCAAAATTTTAGAAGAGAGAGACTAAGAATGATTATTGGTATCTGTATTCTAGAGTACCTTCTTCACACCAAACTGCTTTATGACATGAGGTCCAGGCTTGGAAGAGGATCATTTTGCAAACATTAATTTACCTGCTGTGCTCCCTTCGTCTTTTCCCTACCTGTCCCCTGAGGTCCTGTGTTACAACCAAATAGTGTTTTCCCGTTTCTTTGTCTGCTGTGGCTTCCAACTTCTCAGACGGTTAGCCGTGACTTCTTGTACTATGCCTACTGCACCTTGTGGGATTCCCAGGTGGTCTCTCCTGCAAGTAGTAGGCAAGATCCATGCTGCTTACCTCTTACGGAGAAGCCTACAAAATATAGCATCATTTGTGCTAGAAAGCACAGCATAATTTTAATTATGTTATTTGGTTTGGACATCCTTTGCAGTAACAGCAGAGAAAGTAACTTTCACAGGGAGAAATTCTAGTTCCACTGAAGCCATTAAGCATTATTAGTACCAGTGAATTTTTGGGAAGTTCTGTGGCACAGGGTAGATCTTTTGTGTACTGCCAAGTCAAGACCAGAGTTGTTATCTGGGTTCTATGAGACTTTGGAATGCATAAAACTCATTATTATATTTTCTCTTTTGCTTTTAATGCAACAGAATGGGGCTGTGGTATTTTGTGCACCAATGAAATTATATTTGGTATTTAATAAATCTCATCACTGCTTAGCTTTTTTAAATGATAGAGGAAGTTTATTGGTGGCTCATTTTGTGGTCCTGGTATTAAAGCACTTGTAGCCTCTCATTTCAAACAGTTTTTCATAGTAATATGAAAACAGCTGTAGATGTGTTTTAGCCATCAGCCAAGATGTACCCAAGGGGTGCAATTATCACTTACTATATTACAGCAACAAGAGGAGGTGTTGTGCTGAAAATATCCTGAGATAAACAAGGATTCTAGAAAAAGCTTTATTTTAATTTTATTTTTTCCAGAAATACTCACAATGTGAGGTATTTTTCTGCACAGGTTTTATTCTTTTATTTTTGGAGGCATGACTAACGGATGTGAGGTGTCTCAGACCAAGAGGGATTTAAAATGTTGGATAATTCGACATATCTGCCTTAACGAATAACTTCCAATAAAACGTGATTGCACAGGGCTTCGGCAGTCATTGCCATGAGGCTCTTGCAACCTGCAGTTGTAGCCCTCCATGAGCTCCAGGTATGTGGAGCCTGCGTGGCACTGAGTAAACCATCAGGGTCTAAAAATAAATAGCACAGACAAGATGATGGAGGAAAACCATCTGAGGCATTGGTGCTTGCTGACAGTACCTTTGTACATCAGAAACCACTGTAAAATTTCTGATCACTGTACTTCCATAGCTTCTTCACTTAAGTCATTCTGTAAATTATTACACAGTCCCTTGCTGAGAAAGATCCAGGACATGAGGGAGCCCTCGGCACTTCTGGTTGTTACCTTCTGTAATGTATCCTCACTGCAGCTAATCACAAGACTTTCCATCTACCTTACATCTGGAAAAACAGATTTACGTATGAAAGACAAAGGGTTTAAACCAGTCAATGTAAGCCATGAATAACTTCATTAGAATCACTGTATTCAGCCAGTGCAGTTTAGATAAGGCTCAGCCAAAAGGACTCTTCTCAGTACTGCCTTGCATGGTGAATCATAGCTTTACGGGTTTTCGATTGGGCACAGATTTTAAATCAGCGAATTGTTGAAAGGTTAATGGATATCTCGTTTCCTTGACACTGTCCTTCACGTTAAGAGTTAGAGCAAAAGTTCAGGAGGGATGAGTGATTATACACTGCTATTTTGTAAAGGTAATAGGGGCTACAGTGTGCTTTGAATGGGCAAGCGCACTGGGGCCTTGTTTGGGGTCCGCTCTGCTCCCCACAGCTTGGAAGTGCCATGAAACTACAGAAAACACACACAGAGAAAACAACATCGAAAGGTATCTAGTGAGTTAGGTTAGACAGAAGAAACTCAACTTCTACAGTCTGCCAAAAAGAAAGCTCAGGGGAGACAAGATCACAGAACATAAATACCTTCAAAGGAAGGGGATTATTCGCATTACCAGAATATGACAAAACAAAAAACTAGGGAACACAAAGTGCTGTGGAATAATTAAGCCCTGAATGGAGCATAGTGTAAATGAAGAAGGGGCCAAGAGGGAGGAACGGGGTCAGAAGAGAAGACTTAAACTGATAGAGGAAGAGAGGATTACAAACATAATTAATTCAGTTTTTGGGAAGCTGTGGAATTAGAAGGAGGCAAAAGCAATATCCTTCCTCTCTCCATAGAAAAGTTCTGGGGCCTGCTGCACACTGACCACCAAGGCAAGATGTCCTTGTCTTCAGTGGTCTTCTCTGCACCTGCAAGTCTGCACCCACTGACCTGCCCCAAAGGTGGAGAAGATTTCTTGGTTTGATACAGCAGGAACCCCTCATTCTTTAACTTTATGCCTCTGCTGTGACGATTAGCAAAAAAAAAAAAAAAAAGACAGAAGAATCATCTGAAACATCACCATGTGGAAAATGTAATTCAAGTTCACTGATCTGTAGAGCAGAGGTGTACGGGAAATTGATATTGGAGCTGTTTTGAAACTTTGACTGGTACACACAGTGATGTGCCTAGAGCAATCGTGGGAGAGGGCTGGGATGCCGGCCGGCCGGGAGAGCTCCTCAAGAAAAGGAGGGGTTGACCTGGCTGGCCCAGCTGCCAGGGGCAGAAACACAAGGGTGAAGCAGGGGTGGCCTCACAACCCAGGATGGAGAACTTCCAGGCCAGTACAGCAGCAGGAGTTGGGAGGAAACCCTGGACTGTGGATACATGGTATGCTCATCCACTGCATGGACAACTTGCTCTCTCTCTAATTAATCTACAAATATATCTTGTTGCCTAAGGTCAGAAAAAAGGGAAGTAATGAAAAGCCACCTCCTGTCCCCAGGTCCCCCTGAGGCTGAGCAGATGACACTGATAGTGAGCAGGACACTCAGGCTGCTTCAAATCCCAGGGCTCAGGCTTTGCAATACATTTCTCCTCCATCCACTCACAACGTAGGCTGCCTTTCTAGGAAGCTGTGATTGAGCTTTTTTCTTTAACTTCCCAATCCTTTGTGAGAGCTAAAGGTTTTTTATTAAAATGTGCTACATAGTAGTATTTAATTAGCATGTTTTTAATGTCTTACAACATTTTGAGATTCATTCTTTCTTTTCCCTTTATGGAGAACTCTCCCTATATGCAAAAATGAATCTCCATTTTAAAGGAAGAAGGAAGCACACTTTGAAACAAATAAAAAAAACAGATAAATCATTGCTTTGGGAAAACAAAGAAGAATGTCAAATTATTGACAATACAGAGTTAGAAACTGTCATATGCCCAAAAGTGCCTTATATTCTTTCCCCCACTGAAGCAATGTCAAAGATGAAGGTGAGTTCACTACCAAAATAATTTTCAACTTAAAATAGTTGCTTGTGGTTGTTGGAAAAGGGCTGTGGTCAAAAAACAAAACACCTTGGGAATATCCGAAGTAGAATATTGGTTCACACAAGAGACTTCATCTTTCAGATACATGTGAAAAAATAGGTTTTTAGTTAAGTAATTGGTTCTAAAACAAACATAAGTTTAAAATATTGCCATGAATTGAAATATGCACTTGTATTTTGGCTAAATAAAGAAAATTTCAGAAGATGGCAAATTACCATACTCAAGAACTATTTCTAGAAAAGCAGTGCATGATTAGTCCATATTTTAATCAAGCAAACAGAGGACAACCAATTCTATAAATAATATTGGGGTTTATGTCAGTAAAAATTAGCAGGATGCGATCTTCACAGTCTCAGTTGTTTTCAGATTAATTGGAATACATAATGAAACTAATTACACTCCGATATTTTGATGCGCGTCTCAGTGTATCTTGGAAGGAGTCCAGTAAGTTGTCTGTCTATATCTGATTTATAGAACAGTGATTTGTCATTTTAAATTGCTCCTTATGAGCAATAAGCATGGAGTATTTGTATAAATCGTAAATGCCTCTTGATTTTTACCTTTCTGTGTCCCCCCCCAAAAAAGCATCACTAGGAATAAAGTACTGAAAGAAATCCCATGTGGTTTTCTGACAAGAAAGTCCTTTTTGAAGCTAAAAAGTAAAAATTGGCCTGATATTCAGCACGCCTGTGTATACTACAGCCTGTGTGTGTACAAATTGTGTTACATGAATAGAAACATTTTTGTGTTAAACTCTTTTGGGACAAACAGCCTCTGCTACGTCAGGAAAGCAAGTCATCTTTTTTTTCCAAAATGTAGTGGAGCTGATAGAGGAGAAGCGTGAGAAAGGCTGATTTTAAGACTAAGTGAAATCAGGGCATGATCTGGTGAAGCGAATAATTCTTTACAGTCCTTTGGGTTTTCATGCAGGATATAGGGTCTCTTCCACCCCATCTCTGTAAAAAAGATGCAGGATGATAGATGAAATCAGAGATTCAGAGGCTACAGCCCTTGGATACATACTTGGGGAAGGAAAAGGGTCTCTCTTGAAGTCAACATGAATATTTCCAGTGGTTTCAGCAAGTGTCAGGCAAGGACTTGAAGGAGGCACTGGGAACACACTGGGCAACCTTCCAGTATCTGAAGGGGGCCTACAAGAAAGCTGGAGAGGGACTTTTTACAAGGGTGTGTAGTGACAGGATGAGAAGTAATGGCTTCAAACTGGAAGAGGGTAGATTTAGATTAGATATTAGGAAGAAATTCTTTACTGTGAGGGTGGTGAGACACTGGAACAGGTTGCCCAGGGAAGCTGTGGATGCCCCATCCCTGGAAGTGTTCAAGGCCAGGATGGATGGGGCTTTGAGCAGTCTGGTCTAGTGGGAGGTGTCCCTGCCCATGGCAGGGGGGTTGGAACTAGATGATCTTTAAGGTCCCTTCCAACCCAAACCATTTCATGATTCTATGATTCTATGCCAGCAGGAGGGAGGAGGTGACAAGAGACAGGCATATGGCGGCAGACCTCCCTGCATTACCAACCAGCAGGTCGGTGCTGCTTTCCATCCGTGTAAGTGTTCACACAGTTCTTCTTTTCCCTTGGAGAAAGTTTTCCCTCCAACAGTGGGGATGAAATAAGATCATCAACAAACAGAGCAGCCACAGATTGGGCATTTCAAAGCTAGCATGGTCAGTCCTGCCACAGTATCTGGTCCACCATGGTGACCCATGCTGTGAAATTAGCCTTCTCAGGTCCCACCTTCATCCTGATGAGGCTTTCCAAGGCTGCCACTGTTGGCATCGCTCCCTCCCTGAAGATCACTCCCTGGGCTGCTCATGTGCTGCATGCTGTGCCATTCCCTGAAGAGCTGTCACCTCTCTCTAGGTGAAGGGACTGTCTTTCACGCTGTTTGCAGAACAGATCAGCACCCAGCACGGCTGCAAATGACCAGCAGGACTTTAACGGTATTTCCATTACAAGCAGATCCCGGCTTTACCCTCTGTACCCCTTCCCCAACCTCACTAGGTGCTGTGCTAACAGGTCTAGGCTTTCATGTCACCGAGTCAAGCCATTCCCCCGGCTCTCTGCAAGCCTCATTTCACCCATTTCACGAAGCGTGGCTTTCACCAGCCACCTTTGGGCTCACCAGGCAGTTGAGAAGAGGGGAGTGTCACTGGCCAGGCAGAGCCTTCCCCAGGGCAGCCCGTGCTCCCCCCACCAAGGGGCTGGCAGCATCCTGGCTTGCTAGGGACACAGCTGGCCTCCAACACTGCTCGGGCCACATTCTCCATCGCCCCCACGGCTCTTAGGTACCACCACTTAGGTATTCCCCGAGTAAAGATTAATTGCCATCCGTCGGCGCGATCATTTGCAACTTTTGCTACAGTTATGCTAAACTTGGTGTTTTTACAACTTTTTGCGTCTGTCCCACGGACCTTTATTCAGATGGCTAGTTGTACATACACACTTAAGTCAGGCAATAGTGATGGGCGCGTTTTCTGGTGATAATTTTTGTCTTGCATTTTTTATGAGCAGTACTAAGATGAAAGTTAGAGCTAAAATTTTAAGAATGCACAAAAAGAGCTTGTTAAAATTGTTTCTGCAGGTAAAATAAATGACCTCTTATCTGCCGTTTACACAGGGGAAAAAAATAAGTTTTTAAACTATGCTTTGCATTTAAAACTCGTTTATTGTACAAAAGAAATATTAATTTTAGCTAGTGAACTGACAGATTGCTACTGGTCATCATGGGCCTGATTTCCAAAGGTATTTGGTGCCTAATAAAGCAGGGTATTACCTTCCGGGATTTCAGAAATACTGCAGCAGGCCGGCTGCTTCGTCTCTGTCAAAATCAGTGACAGTAAGATGCCAAAGCACTTCTGAAAAGCAGCCATACATACAAGAATATCTTTGTAAATACGTCCAGATATATTTTCAGAATCAGTTGATGTTTTTCTTGTCCTTTTGGGGTTTTGTTTGCAAACTGGAAGACAGAAACCTTTTTCTGCTTTTTTAAGTCAGTCTCTCAATTTTAGATGAAGTAACACAAATGAAGAAAATACCATGTTTGCATCTCACAACTAAAAAATTCACTGGAAGTAATTCAGAAAAGCTTCTTCAATACTGCAGAAATGGAAAAGGCTCCGAAGTGAAAAAAAAACACAAAACAAAACAAAACAAAAAAACCCCTCTTGATCCATTGTGAAGACTTATACAATGTGACACGTAATATTGGACAAAATTATTTAACTCAGGTTGGACATAGTGATACGGAAGATATTTTTCCCATTGGAAAAAAGCACTTTTGAACTCATTAACATCTGAGAATGATCGGAGTACACTTAGGCCTTAGAACAAGCTGTCATTGTCATGAATGTAAATAGCATTTTTAAAGGCAAGTGTATTCATTTTAAAATGAGACTTCCAATTTAAAGAAAAAAGGATGGCTTTTTTATGTTGGTAGGCATGAACATAGACTCTGGTGTTTATGCGTTGTACCTTGAGATTAAAAATCTTTTAATTGTATGTGATAATATCTACAAATCTGAAATACACCCAGTTCCACATTGCCTGAGTAGATGATGTTATGTAGTCACAGGTACATGTATAGTGGCAACAGCACTAGTCCAGTAGCAGTAGCAATTATTACCTTAGGCAACACAGGATATGACAACAGAAGCAGTGGGGTAGACAACTATAAAAATAAAACCAACAGGCTAAAATGAGTGATTCCGAGGGAACGCGAGTCTCCTGTTGAGCTCAGCCCAACAAAAGCCACCGGCAGCCAGTGACTTGCTGGCACCTCAGGCAGAAAAAATGCATGGTGGAGCTGGGTCTCCCCCAGGCCCTCAGGTTTTGGGAAGGCGGAGGGGTGAGCAGAACGGGTGGGCACTCCACGGCCCTCCAAAAGCTGGGGCAGACCTTCAGCCCCTTTGGTCTTCTGCCGGCGTGGATGTGGTGTTAGCAAGCAAGCTTGCAGATCTCATTCAGTACAGTCATGGGCCTTCCAACACAAAGTGAAATATATTTGTTTCTCACAATCTTTCAGTGTGTGCTTCTCTTGTCCCAATCTTGCTTTAATGCCTTGCCTAAGATTTTATCACTTTTAATAAACAAATACTCATTATAAAGACTATTTCGCCCATCCGAGTTCTAAATCAGAGGAGCAGCTACCATTTATAAGACTTCAATGTTCAGATATACAAGCTACCCAACATCATTTAGATAATTCGTTGGGGCTGAACGTAAGTGATAATAAACTAATGTGGATTCATTATGATGACTCAGAGAAACAATATTACATTATAAATTCTAGGTAATATGTTTCTGTTTCAAGTGGATGTGGTCTTGCTAAGAAAAACAGGTATCTTAAAAAGTTGTTCCTTTGGGCTAAAAAAGCTGCTTGAATTCTTGAAGATAAAGATTACTGAAATACAGTGCAAAGACCTCTAAAAGGCTTAAAACTGAAAAGAAAAAGGTGTGGGGGGAGAATTTTCTTGTAATATGCAAGCGACTTCCTTGTTATCCTATCATAAGAACCTTGTTACCATCCAATTTTGGGGTTGCAGGTTGGTGTCAGAGATCTGGGGAATCCAAATGTGTAATAACACAAATACAATTTAGGACAGGTCAGACAGGAGCTTTATTAACCACGATCACAGAGACAGAACATTTGGACAGCATCGCCCCCTCTGCTGCCCTGTGCTCTGCCAAGTGATTGCAGAGACCCAGCCTATAGACCGTGTCAGGAAAAAAAAAAAGAAGAAAAATAAAAGAAAGAGATGAGGATAACCAAACATTTTGAGTTAACAAAGCCAGGTATCCATGTCCAGCAGGGATGGACTCCTTCAGTAGCTTGCTAGCTGCCACAGCTCTAAGAACTCACACAGTAGATCAGGTGAGGACACGGAGGGATGGCTCTTGGTGGAGCCTGTATTATGAGGCATACCCCGTATTGCATTCGATCAGCAGTGGGGAGGGGGAAGCGAAAAAACAATCTTAAATATTCATAATTTTACCACCAGAATGGTAAAACATGCCTCGGGGTGTTGGCTCTTATAGTTGTGTCATGCCCAATCAATTCCGTATTATCAATCATAACAATCTGGCTTTTTTGTTTCCCCCTGACACACGCAGTCAGGGAATGAATGTGCTCATAGTGAAAACCTGTTCTCTGCGACGTGCTGGCGTAATCTTCCCAGTCACAAGAAGTTCACTGGTCAGGCCTAGCAAGTGAAATGAAAAAGACCTCCTTGCTGCTGCTCTCCCTCACCCCCTCCCAAATACACACAACAACTATTCTGATGATAACTCAGTATATAATAATGTCTTCCATGCTGTATTTTCCAACTTTTACGGCCAGGTTTTCTAGCAGCAGGTTGTAATTGGAATCTGACTGTGAAATAAACAGGTACAAAATGACTGACAATTCCCAAAGACGTAAAAATAAGCACGTTTTAACCCCATGCTGTTTAAAGAGTTCCTGCGTGGATTCTGCAAAGTATTGTCTTTACCTGAAGAAGAACCACTTCAAAGATGAGGCCCTTCAGCTTTCTTTTTAAGCACATGCTGCCAGAATTATAAGCTTATAAAATAAGTTATGGCAGTGTTGCACCTGGGATTTCTTTGAGCAAAGTCAAAGAACCAGCTTCTGTACCATAATCACACAATACTCGCCCTGTACTCTCTAACTTGCTTGCCCTAACAAGTACATACTGATTTTTTCATTTGTGGACAGGACATGATAATACGATATTGGAGTCTGTGCCTTTCTCACATCAAATTCACGTAACTAAAACCAAACCAAAACTGTTCCTGTAAATACCTTACACTGATTCTACAACTGGAAGTTATTAGCTATACAAATAACAGGTAACACTATTTCTACTCATTCCAGAGAAATGAATAAACTGAAAAATTTCATTATATGCATTGTGTACATTGTACATAAAACTAATTTCTACTTTTTATTTTATCCTTATATACCTCCATATATGCTTTTATCAGTGCAATCTTTATACAAATACTATAGACTGGAGCTGCTCGACCTCTTTACCCCTATGTCCCACATAAAAAAAATAAAAATTCTCAGGTGTCTTACCAGGGACTGTGACTCTACAGAGAATTAGGGGTAGAGGTGATTTGCAACTCACAATTTGAGAAAAGCGATTGCAGACTGAATGGCTAAGGCTCTTTGTAGTTAATGCTGCCAAACTCTTCCCATTAGAAACCCTTCAATTCAGTTGTTCAAAACTCTTCCAGAATTTAACTGTTGGGGCTGAAATTTTCCATGTCTGTTTTCCAAAAGAGTGTCAGCATAAATTGTCCAGTTGTTTTCAATAATAATGTCAGCAGAAAATATATTATTTGCCAATCATACTATTTACCAGTGATTACTACAACAGTTTTGTCAATAATTTCTGGCAGGATGATGACTTGAGGCAAGGAAGTGAAATTTGGCATTGAATAGTCTTTGTGTGATGGATAAGCCTTTTGTTGTGCATTTATGTGTGTGGAGGGGTATAACGCTCAAACGTAGCCAAATTATAAATAATTGAGAAAATATCTGATTGCGTATGTTTAGTAGCAGTTGATAAATAGCATTTCCAAGGATTCTGTCCATGATAAGCCTATTTTCTTTCTGACCCCAGGATAAAGGAGGCTAAGACAAGACTTTTCCTGCAATTGCTCTTCCCAGATGCTCTGGTCCAGGAGACAGACACAAAACCAAGGTGGAGGTTACACAAGGTGGCTGCGTCGATCGGACCGCTCCCTGCAGTGGGAAAGGGAAAGGCATCGGTCTCCTTTCAAGCCCATTTACCCAGCTAACCTCACAAATCATAGAATCACAGAATCTTCATGGTTGGAAAGGACCCTTATGATCATCGAGTCCAACCAAACAACCTACAATCTCTGCCCTTCAGAGCATGCCCTGAAGTGCCACATCCAGACGCTTCTTAAATACCTCCAGGGATGGTGACTCAACCACCTCCCTGGGCAGGCTGTTCCAGGGCCTGACCACTCTTTCAGTAAAGTAATTCTTCCTAATATCTAATCTAAACCTCCCCTGCCGCAACTTCAGACCATTTCCTCTGGTCCTGTCATTATTCACCTGGGAGAAGAGGCCAACACCCACCTCTCTCCAACCTCCTTTCAGGTAGTTGTAGAGGGCAATGAGGTCTCCCCTCAGCCTCCTCTTCTCCAAGCTAAACATGCACAGCTCCCTCAGCCTCTCCTCATATGACCTGGTCTCCAGACCCCAAAGCCTTGCCTCCGCAGCCACTGATGGCCCCCTCAGCTGGGCGCCCGCCTCAGGCTTCTCCTGCAGGAGCACGGGGCCCTCACACCCATACCTGACATCGGGGAGGGCTGTACTGTGGACATATAATGTCTGAGGAATAGCTGTCTACTGTCGTCTTACTCAACGTCCAAAATTTGTAGTTAAAGTTTTTATTTATATTCCTCCGCTTCAGCTTATTATCTGAAAAATGGGACTAATAATACTGTTCATTGCAGCAAAGGAGTGCGGCAGTAAGTTCATTACTGCTTGCGAAACAGCTGGGTACACTTATAATGAACATGAAAGAAATGGTCATAAGGAAACAAATAATTCTGCGTTACAGCAGGTTTGCACAATGTGAAATGAATAAGGCATTGGATGCTCAGTGAACACAAGGATAAAATCAAATACTGAGTTCATTAACGGGCCATCTATATGAAGTATGTTTCCATGCCAGCTGTCTGACTTTAAACGGTTTCAGCAGAATAGGTCCATCAGTGAAGACAAAAAAATAGTATGTGTTCTCTTAATTAAAGATTGATCACAAAGCAGAAACCCGAAGGAAGCTAGTTAAAATGTCACAGATTAAAACCAGAAAAAAATAGAATTACATTTTACTTTTTTAATACATAATGGTAACATATGCAAATAATAACAAAATGCAGGATGGCTAAACTGAAAATTATAAGCTTATGGCTTTAAGTGCTGATATGCTTTCCTTGGAGCATCATTTAGACCACATGATTTTACAATATGTAAACATGCTACAAGCAACACCAAGACCTGATTTAGTCCTTAACAATATATTCCTAAAACCTAGAAGAGACAAGAACAAGATCAATCTCAAAACTCCTACAGAAATCAGAGCTTTAATGTAAAGAAATGTAAACAAAACTCAGGATGACAGCAGCGACACGTTTTCCATTTTTTCCTGACATCTTTCTGGGGTTGATGTGATTTAGCACTGAAACACAATCCAATGACAAACAGTAAAAATCCCTCTTTGATGCAATTTCACAAAGCCGTCCTCTTTAACAGCAGGTTTTCTATGAACACAGGGTGACAGCTGAAAAAAGGTCAGGTGAAACCTTTACCCGAGGCAGTCACTTTGGTTTAGAGTCTCCCGCCTGGTAAATAAGAGGGCCAAGGTACCAGGCTGGAGACCATTCATACCTGGAGATCACCCATACTATTTAATTTTTCCAATGTCCCCCAGCCCTACCTCCACCCAACACCACCCCACCGCTCTCCCAGCAGACTCTGCACCTCTGGCCACCCCCGCCTGTGGCCCAGGGAACCCAAGGCGCACCTTCAGCTTCACAACGTTGCAATGGCATCGCTGCAGACACTTCCACCTCACAAAAGCAAATGCAAACCAGCTCTGAGCTAGGGTCACGGGGATGCCACAGGATGCCATTGCACCTGGAAGCAATGCAAAACCAAGGGCAGTGTAGGGCGGACATAGGCAGCCTGTGCCTGGTGGCCAAAGGGCCGAGAAGTCTCTCTGGTCTCACTGCGTTTAGCAGTGCAGGGGTAGCCCAAGGGACATGTCCCTTCTGAGGGACCAGAGTGCTCCACTGAGGGCTTCCTAGCTCCTTTCCTCCAGTTCATGCCTCTCATTGGGCAAGCTAGCACCACTGGAGCACCCATTCGTCATCTCAAACCATCAGAAATTGATTATGGATTCAGACTCTCAGGTTTTCATTCTTCTTACCACCACAGCCTTCAACAAAAAGGAGGTTTCTGTCAGCTTCCCCTCTGTCATGTGTCCTTTGTGATCAGGAGTTACCCAGGTACCAGGCATCCCTGCGTGTCTAGCCTTGAAGGCCCTGAACTTGGAACAGGGATTTGGAATCCCCGCTTAATAAATTAATCCTGTGACTTACAACAAGAAGATTTCAAACCTGCTAGACTGTTTTGAAAATTTTCCTTACCATACGTTAGCATAAAATTATAAATATGTTCTGTGCTATGCAAAGGATATTTATGCACTGCACTGGGCTCTGGACAGTGACTTCTGCATGTCACATACCCTTCTGCCACGCATGTTTTAAGCTGCATGTGCAAGATAACCTGGTTATCTCAAAAGCTGTGGCTTAGTTTGGACTTGCCTGTAAAGTTAAGAGCCATTTGTAATCATGAGGAAAATTAAGCTACAGTGCATTTCTGACTTTAATATAGCAAATGAGTACTAACGATCGCACTATATTTTGTCATTGCGTAGATTTTTTTCCAGAACATCTGAAGAACTTTTTGGATATTAAATTTGCTATCATGATTGATTTTACTGCAGCAATCATATGTTTCTCCTCCTCTTCCAAATTACACTTGCTGAAGAAACAGAAAAGTAATGAAAAAGGAAAAAAACTATGTACTCGAAGTGAAATGTACTTTAAATTTTGAAGGTGCAATGAATTAATATTTTTAATTTACTAATACAATAAAAAAAAATCCGATTATTTTCAGGTTAAACAAATGCAATGAGTTTCCAGTGGGACGGCTATATTTATTAAGTACAGCAGGTCACTGAGTAGACAGCATTACTGCATTGCCTGAGGTCCCAAGAATGTGCAATCAGCCTTGATTACTGGTGGCCCAGTCCTGCAAGGTACTAAACGATTTCATCTTTCATTTCAATAGTAGCCAAGAATGTTTTGCATCCCTTAGGAATAAGGACATGAAAGAGCCTGCTCCAAATTAGCTGAGAAAGAGCTTCATGCGAAATTTTACATTTGTTTTTAATGAGAAAAGTTCTTTCCAACAGAATAGGACAGCTATGCCAACAGAACATTTGACCCACTGATTTCAGAATTTCCTTCAGTTTCTGGGAGACTGACTTGTTGTATGTACACTGTTCAATTTTATTTCGTTTCTGAAGTTGTTTTTCTGAGTGCCTACGAAGACACTGTGAAGTGTTTTATTCCAAGTATACTATCCACAAACATCCAGTGTAACTTTATTATATACACATTAGTTGAAATATTGATCAGTGAAGCAAAGAGAGTTGTCGATCATAATCTGCAAGTGATCCACTAAAAAAGAGATCTGTTATCATAAAGTTCTTAGTAGAACACTAGTCGCTCCATAAAGGAAAAATCCATTATACTACACATCAGTATTGCAAAGGCATTCCTGTTTTCTCTTTCTTTTTCCCATTTTCACTTCTTTGCTCCGGCTGAAAAGTGTTTTTCTTTTAGGAGTTTTTTCACGTAGTTGGGCAACAGCTGAGCTGCAGACCCCGTGTGAGAGGTCTCTCACAGAGGGGACCTCTGCCTCCTCTATCCTACACCAGGCATACGCTTTCAACAACTGACTTCGCTGAAATAGTGATGAACAACACAGGCTCCCTCTCAGCTTCTGGGTCTACCCGGTGGCCGGTGTCGGGTCAACAAATCTGAGTGAGTCACACTTGCCAAAGAAGTTGTCCCTCTTGCTAGAGGAGAAATTTTTGCACCAGACTAGGTAAGCCAAATACTTTTGTCAAAAAGTTCACCAGGTTCAATGGAGCTGGACTTTATAAGAGCAAAAGATGACAAATGTCACAGGAGAGAAGAATGACCTTTCATTTATCCCTTCCACAAACAAGGCTTCTGAAATTCTTAGAGGATTTGCATTGTTTGAAGCACATTTTTCAAATGAAAACTGTTTTTTGTGCTTTGCAGATATTTTTAAAATCTAAACCTCCATAAATTTTGGCATTTTGAGCAGTCAGCATTTCAGCAGTCATGTTCTGAGCCACTAAAAGCAGGCTTTAGTACAGGTCTTACAGACATTGGGTACAATGCCTTAGTTCATTCTGTGCTACAACTAAACTAATTTTTTTAAGAGATACATTAACATTTTCTACTGTAAAAAAATTATTTGGAAAAAACCAAACCAAACCAAAACCCAACCTAAACTTTTCAATCCCAATGTCTTCCTTAGAGCTTGCTTAGTACAAACATTCAAACCATATATTTACTTCCTTCTATTTCTTTCTTAATGCTTAAGATTCTTCAACAAATCAAGAATATCTGTTCACCCAAGAAACAAAAATTATGAGGTCACTGATGCTCTGTTTGCTTGTCTGTGGTTGTTGGTTTTTTTCAACTCAGTTATCAGAGAGAGTTATTGAACATGAGAGGGTAAATTAAATGTCAAGTCTGACTCGCATAAAGTAGACGTGCTGTCTCTTTTACTGCCCTGCCAGTTCACACAAGGTGAAGAATATATCCCGGCTGGGGTGGGGGGGGGGGAAGAGGATTACTCCTGCAGCACCCATTCATACAGTCTGCAAATCTACCATCTGCCATGAATAAAAGGCGGGATGAGCTGCACCATTTCACAAGCAGAGTAGGAAAAACTTCATTGCAATCTAATCGTTGTAATCACCCTAATTACCCGGCTCTGTAGCAGCACCAGGGAAGTGGTCAATAAGTTCCTCTAGCTGTTGAAGAGCACAGGGTACTCACAGACAGAGGGAAGGACAGAACGAGCTGTGCCTCCTGCTCCGGGCTGTACCTGCCTGACACCTCTACCGGGAACTGGCAGCACCGAGACCGAATGTTCCCTAACGCAAGCCCCGCAGTTCCCACGGACACGGGCTGCTCCGCTCCGGTAGCCGAGACACGAATGAGAATGAGCTTGTTATGGATCCGGAGGTAATTGCCAATACTCAGCTGCCATCCCCTGAATTTCTGTTACAATATAATGTGCAATTTCCTTTTACAATGACATTCTGGTTCAGACAATTTCAGCAGCATTTTGTTTGCTGGAGTACATATGCGTAGTACACACCTTTACTCAATCAGAAGACGGTTAATTTCTTTGCTGTGTTAATTATGTCAGAGCAAAACACGACATGTTTACGCTTGCTCTTGTCAGCCACTTTGTGAAAGTGGTTCTTTTGGAGTGACTCTGTCACCTAGTTTCTGATGTTTTGCTCCGGACAACCTGACGATCAGTTCCTAAATTTCTCTGGAGCTGTGTATGCGGTCACTTGCAGGCAGTGCAAGTACAGTCCACACAGGGGCAGGGTATTGTGCACAGCAGCCTGTACATACCCAAACTGCAGAGTAAGCTGTAATAGCATCAGCGGCTGGTATCTATTCACGCTCCCCATGCCTGTGGTTACATGTGTTGACTCGCAGCCTGAGTCACCTAATGACGGGTTACAACTGCGATACAGTATCATAAAAGCATGGCACACCAGGAGTGGGAAGGATATATAAATATACATATACACATATGTGTGTATACATATATACATATATGAACACATACAAATTAGTTTTATGGAAGGAACTATATAATATATTTGCCCACCACAGATGAGGAGTGGGCTTCTTGCCCCAGGAGGTCCTCTCAGTTGTGCAGTATTAAGATTGAAAATGAAGTTGTCCTTGGAACAATGGAGTGGTGAATTCAAAATTTGGGCCAGCAGTCAGCACAGACACATAAAAAATCAGAAATTACAAAAGTCATGAGTAAAGATAGAAACCTCTATCTACTGGTAGTTTTTTTGTTTTGTTGATTTTTTCCCCTGAAATGGCAACGTGACACCTTGGTTACAGCATCTACTTATCAATATCTCAAACTGGTTTGCTGCAGTCGGCTCCTGGCAGCAGGGCAGTCTCACACTTCTCCCAGACCTCGCTTTTGGTCCTGCTTTGGCATTCTCCCACCCCACCTCATAATGTCATAGCTGACATAATTAATAAACTCATTTTTATCACTTAACAGGATAGAATTGACCGGGGAGAAATACAGTCCCACTCCTATCTGCAGGGCTGAATGTTCTCCCATTCAGAAACCAAGTTTCCTGAGCTGGCCAAGACACCGACAGTGGGTTGTGACCCCACCGAGCCCTGGCGAGCAGAGCTGCGCCGGCACGGTCCTGTGTGGAGATGCCGCATTACTCAGCAGAAGAGTTTTACTATGAAAACAGCAACTTCTGTGTATCAGAAGGGGGAGCCCGGATGGGTCTGCAGGGGCAACAACAACTTCAGAGCACGGTGAGCAAAGGGGAAATGGAGGAGGTCTCTCTGGCCTGCACAGTCTGGGCGGGGAGGGAGGGGGCATTGGGTTTGCTTTTTACGAGAGAGGTGAAGGTAGGAAGATCAGATAGGTAGGAAAAGCAGATAACCCAGGAATTTCAAGAGTTAAATTGTCATCAAAACTAGTTCTCCCACTGAGATGAAAGGAGCAGCTCACAAGTGGCTCAGCTGCAGATTCAGGTTTCCCCTCCACCAGGGATTTTATCACCTACACCTTCTCAAGCCCGGTATAACTTTAAATGAACACAGCTGCACGTGTAAGTAGCGTCCGCACGATGAGTACAGCCCTGTTTCTTCCACAAGCCACACTTCCACCAGCTATTTTGCACTTCTGCTTCTGTTGAAAACTTTTCTCAAACATTTTGTCCGCAGGGACCAAAGAGTAACCTTGAGAGAAAGTGGCAGACCTGCACGAGGTCTGAAGCACCCAAAGGCCTTCTAAGCAGTGTACGAATCCGAGGGGACACATCTGCTCTCCTGACGCTGCGGGGCTCTGCCCCCGTGTTTCACAGGCCATAAACCAGGAGCCGACTGCAGCAAACCAGTTTGAGATATTGATAAGTAGATGCTGTAACCAAGGTGTCACGTTCCCATTTCGGGGGAAAAAAATCAACAAAACAAAAAAAACTACCAGTAAAAGCCATCGAAACGCGTATGTTTACAAGTAGGATTTCTGTGTATGCTCTTGTTCTATTATCTACATACAGCCACCTTTTATGCTGTCTGCTGACAGCATTTGATGTGTTTTTCCTCCTGTGCTTATTTTTAGTTGCCATAGGAACTTTCTTATTTCCTGTCAGCTGATGTCGTTAATACTATTAATTGTATAAAAGGGTGTTGATGCTGGTACTCCAGATGCTGAAAAAAAAAGCTTCAGGAAGGCAGAGCACACATTTCAGTTTACTCAGTCTTTTATTCATTTATTTCTATCAATATTTAATTCAAAAAGCCGGATACTGTAATAACAGCTGTTACCACATCAGTGGCATCCAGAGTAGATCCTCTCCATTCTTTTCTTCTTGTTTGGTCTAAGTTTCCCTCCCACCACCATAAATATACTTATTTGAAACAGTATCTTTTGTCTGTTTAGTTTGTAGCTTCATTCTTCCTCACTCCCCACACATCCTATTCTTTTTCTTTTTTTTTTCAAAAAGAAAAATTAAAATCTGCTGTTAAAATGAATGGGAGTGAAAAGAAAATTTCCCAGCATATAAAGAAATACAGCCTGGAAAAATATTGGGATCTGAGGGGGGTTTCTTTTTGGCAAAGCCCAATTCTTCTTCTCTTCCATATAATAAGTTATTTTGCAAAGGATTATTTTTCTATTAAATTTGTTGTGTGACCAGAAAGCAATAAAGGATGACCGGAATTGACTGAGAACTACAATAGCTCAATCTGGCACTTTCTTTACCCACATCAACTATAAAATTTCCACAGTTCTTCCCACGAACTGATCACATATTTGGAGAAAATACCTGATCAACATATAAATTCGCATTTGAACTAGTATTATATGGAATGCCAATGGAAGCTCGTCCCAGTCCTTCTCTGGAAAAACTGAGAAAAATAGCAGCAACGTACACAAATTCAAATCCTGCTATAAAAACATGGTCTTTTTTCCATTTCACAGCACTGCTCTTCATAAGATGGAGAAAAACAGGTAACTTGAAATAAAGAAACCAGCAAATAAGCCAACACTTATAACATTAGAACATAATTCCACCAGTGTGACTTAAATTATGCAAACTTCACCTAAGGTTTTATTCAAAGCATTATAAAGACAACTTGGATCTCCTCACCATCTTCAGGGGCTGCTGGAATAGTCCTGCTGAACAAGATAACAGGAGTATTAAGGAGCTCGCCGGGGCACGAGGAGCATAATATTCTGCTTGGGAATGTTCCCAAAGCATATGGTGTGTGCTCTTGCTGAGACAAGACCCGTCAAGTGTTTTAGTTGCTATAACTCAATAGGCATCAGAGGCAAATGATTTTCAACCTGACCCTGGACGCTCCTCCACAGAGGGTCCCTTCTGCAGAAGTCCTTCCCAGCCGCTCCAGCCCAGCCCCGCCATCAGCAGAACCCCCATCGCCCCGACTTGCTGCGATGGAGGGGATTCACCCCAGGAGAAGCCGTCCTGCAAACGGCAACGCTGATTTTGTCTAGGCCCCGCTAAATCAAGGTAAAATATTTGTTCAACAGCACATGCTTTTATTATTTTAGCAAAAGCAGTAAGTATTAAACACCTGTCTTTTTGCCTGAACAGGAAGAACTGAAGGTTTTATGAAGTGGATATTTATTCTTTTAACCAGATTCTTCTTTTAGAAATGGTTTAGAAAAGCAACTTCTTTGGAAAAGAAAGTGCACACGCACATGAAGGTGGTTTTTGTTTATTAGAGAGAGTCCTAGAGAAGATAATTATGCTGATTACTTCATGTAGGACTGTTTGGGAGAATCAAAGACTTTAAATATTATTTTATATATCTAGAAGCTGAAATCTAAAGCTGACTGCAGAAAAAAAAATCTTAACTAGAATTTGTTCACAAAGCCTCTTCCCAAAATGAGTCTCCTAGTTAAACCAGAAGTCAAATAGTTATCATTTTTCTAAAATAAGATATTGCCCCCAACAATCGGTATTTTTTAATTTCTTTTCAGCAATATGGTACCAGTCTGATCTATATAGAAATATGGGAGTGCTAATCTGTAAGTGCAGCCAAGCCAAGCTGAAAAGTAACTCCCAGTTCAACGACACTAATATGCAGCAGCATTTATAACATCACATTGAATTTGAAGGAAAGTGCAAAGGTATCCAGCTCCCCTGGCAAATCCATGGCACAAGATGTGGGAAGAAGCAGCTCAGACAGGGAAATCACCTGCACTCAAGTGGGCATTGAGCTTCTATCCCCTATGGGACTCCATAGGACTGACTGGGTCAGGCAGCACAGAGAGAAGAGCTGGGAGGTTGTGGGACACAGGGGCTGGCTGGTCCGGGCAGTGTCCCATCAGGGGGGGCCTGGGTGGCTCTGCTGGGTCAGGAGGCTCCAGGGCCAATGGAAAGAGAGCTGTGGGATGGGATCAGCTGTGCTGGGGGAGCCCAGACCAGCCGTGTTCCCTGGGAAGGAAGGAAAGACAGTGGAACAAGGCCAGGTTCACTGTGTGACAGCGGTGGGAAAAAGGTGAGCAGGAGAGCAAGCCCCGAAAAACCCCATGAAGTCAAAGGCCACGAAGACCAAAATAACTTCTAGAAACAAAATTGGAGCAATCGCTCTTCCTCCTTTTCACTTCGCTGCAGTGGAGAGAGGAGAGAAGCGAGCCATCGCCTGCCTCACCGTGGGGCTGGCGCTGAGCACGAGAGCGTGTTTGCTTTCTCCACTGGGCAAACGCTGGCCCAGCAGCCACTCTCTGAGATCCAACCAAGGGTGAAGCGAGTTCTGAGAACCACACCACTACGACTGAGACGCTAACAACATTACGGGGACATCTGAGGATACTGTTGTACTTACCAGAGGACGAGAATCAACACCATCCTCCCTAAGTTATACAAAAGAAAGAAGGTTATTTAGTGTCCATCTGTTTTTGTTCAAGAGGTAGTAAATAATTGTTCCTCAAATGTCCACCAAAGGCTTTCGATTGCTCGGAGCTGCCAGGCAGCAGGCTTTTTCCTAGCCTACAGCTGTCACCTTCCATGGCATCCGAGACCAAAATGAGGCATTCCCTCTTTCCACACCTCTTGCATTAAAGCAGTGTGATTGCTTGTTTATAGAACACAGATATTAGCACCGCTCAGGGAATAAAAAATTAATAGGCACTATCCAGCAGAGGGAGCACAATAACGTAAAAACCCTTCAGCTCTAAGGTGAAGCACTTTTTCTATTAAAATCCACAATATTTGGCAATCCGAGTTTACTGTTTTAGCAGATGGGGTGGAAAAGACAGAACTTAAAGAAAAATAGAGAGACAGGAGAGAGGGATATCAAATAAATACAAGTAAGAAAATAATTTATTTCCTGTTATTTTCATCCATAATACGGCAGATATAACTTAACTGCTAGAAAAATTAAGGTTTAATAAGAAGAGATCAAGGATGATCTTAGGAAGAGTAATAATGTTTATTTTACAACGCTGATTTTAATTTAAATAGAACTGGCTGCTCTGGCTGAAAAACTCCAGTGCTGCTTTCAGTTTGACTGTGCACTTCCTCTTGCTGTTAATGAAGTCATACATCACAGAAATAACTGATGCACCCATTCATTCCGTTTATGTGTAATTTTTAGAGTCCAATATGACAGAAATCTTGCTAGATATGTTCCCTCTTCTGTGACTGTTACACTTCCTAATCTAATCACGCTCAGATAATTGTGAATTAAAAAAAAGAAAGAAGAGCTAATACCTCTTTTTTTTATAAGAAACGGTCATAAACCAGAGAAAGAATCCGTCACATTTTGATGTGACTTACATGAACTATAGTAATTAAAGAAACAATGTAATAGTTTAAAATTGTTGCCATCTTAAATGCAAACATTTCTCAGGGTGCATTTCATTAATATATTTATACCATGAGATTTTTTAATTAGGACATCTAAATTCTAAGCTCTGCCACTGACTGTTATTTGACCTTTGGCAATTCACGGTCTTTCTAAGAGAGTTTCTGTTATCTTTGTAATGAAAATCATATTGATTTCACAGCTGGGTAGAGTGTAACAGCAGCTTTGCCTGCTGGTAGAAAGTACCGTTGAAATAAAAACATAATTTTGAAAGGAAAGAGAGAAGAAAGAACTGGATGTTCTGATCAGAAATGCTAACTACAGCTAACTCGAGGTAGAATATATTTGGTTTAACTCTTACGTGTTTTCCAAAGAAAAAGCCAAGCGTCATGAAGACTGATTAGTACTTTTTCTGTTAGGCAAACTGAATTTTTTTCTCCACAAACTGGCAGTAAGATTAACAACTGAAACAGAACATCTATACTGCTAAATATTGAAGATGCCCCCATCCAGCAGACTGTTCACTTTGTTGCATGATGTCCTAAGGAAATCAAGTTTATGCCGTCCATCCATTCACTCAACTATTACCTCGCTTTCCCTGGCAATTTTTCAACTTCTTGGACAATTTCAACCAAATCTAGCAGAAGAGTGGAAGTCCTAGAGATAAAAAAGACTTTTGACTACCAGATTTAACTGAGATTGGATGAAGTTTAACGGACACTTACTACCTTTCCTAGTCTCACATGTAACTAGCCATATGAAAAATAACTCCAAAAGTAGACTGAAAGCAAGGCATTGCTAGAGGTTTTTTATCCCCATTATAGACACAGTATCTTTACCCTGACAGGACAAGTTGATCCACAGAAAGTAAAGGTGTCATCTTGGGAAAAAGTCTGAAGAATTATTTCCTAAGCATACCGAAACTCTAACTGTTTAGCTTATATACTTGTGTATTCCACAGCACTTCCAGAATATCTTACTTCATTAGTCAAACATAAATTCATTTATTTTTACATAATTTTATATTAGTAATGTCTTAAGGTCACAACAAACTTATTAAATTAGTTTAGGATTATGATGACTTCACTGAGGTTATTAAAATTGTAGTCAAAACTGCATAACTTCAAAAATGTCTTATTGAAAGTTTCTTACTCTTTATCACCAAAGTATTCTCATGATCCTCTATAGATACATAAGGCCCAAAAATTAACTTTTAGAAGGCTTTATTGTCTTCTTTCCAATTAACAAATACAAATAGCTTTCACTAGGCCAAGACAATCCCTCATTACCTCACAACAACCAACAAAATGTCTAGTACAGGCAGGCTTCTTAAAAGCCCAGCTCATTTTCATGTACACGATGGCCACTGTCAAAACGTGCTGTGTGGTACGAAGAGGTATGGATGGTGACCAGTAAGTAGAAGAGAGAAATAATGCATTAAGGCTGGCCAGACTTGTCTGCACACACACATATGCGCTCCCAGACAGGCAGATAAACCTATGTGTGAGAAGATACCTGATATGAAATATCTGTGAGACAAACCCTGTGTGAGAAGGAGCTTAAAAGGGTGGTGGGAACTACCTGAAAGGGGCTGGGACTCACCAGTTCCACTGCCCATAAATGATCCGCTCAGTCTAACACAAAGTCGCGGAACTCTGGGACCCAGGTGGAAAAGAAACACAAAACTGAAGGAAACTTTTAAATCCACAAACTTCATAATATTTACCAAGACCTGAAGTGAGGAGCCATTCTGACCACAGGCATGGGGAATAACAGACCAGAATCCAAAGCACCTCTTTCACTTGCATTTCAGGCAGAGAACAGAGAATCAAACATCCTTCTGCCTGTCCTATGCATTAAGCAAGACCAGGATTGGTATCGCATTGCCCCATCTTTGGGAACATGAACGGCACCAACACAGCTCATTACAGGTGTCTTACAGGAGTTTGCACAGGGGCGACTGGATTTGCAGGAGGATACCACCCTGACAGCTGGACAAAAACAAGCAACAAAATCCAACCCGGAGTTTTGGGAAAGGCCTATGCTGGCTTTTGAAATTCGTCATTTTAATGTTCATACTTCCAGGAATTACTGCTATACAAATACCTTGGTGCTGGTGCACATTAGATTATACGTATTTGGCTTTAAATTTTAGTCCTTTTAAACATCCAGTCTAAGAGTTATGAGTCTCAGACTCAAGTCTTGATTAAAATTTAAAGTCTTTAACTATGGAGAATTAAGCCATTTAATCCAATTTGCTCTAAAATTTGCCTCTTACTTTTGTAAGTCTCATTAAGGTTCATGCAAATATGCATCACGTATAATCAGTCTGAGGTATCATGTAGCACACCACAATATATTAAAGTGGTATTTTTAAAACACAGTTTTACGTGACTATATAGTAAACCCTAGTAGAATCTCGGGGTCAGAATTAAGCCCACGTATGTGCTGCAAAAGCCTTCCTCCATAGCTACATCACTGAAGGCACGCGTGTGGGGTAGGTAAATCACGAGCCCCAGCGTACATACTGTGCTGACACAGCCGCCTATGTGAGTGGGGGGTGTGAGGCGCTTAATGCCAAACTTATGCCATTCTGAGAGGTGGTGTATTTTCCTCCGAGATGTACCGCTTTTCCTCCCACAGCAAGCGCTGTGCCTCCAGCAGGAGTCTCTGCCGACGCAGCCGCTCCGGCGCCGTGACACCCACGGCTCTGGGGGACACCCCAGCACTCATCCTGACACCCCAGCTCTGCGCTTCCCGGAGCCCTTGGGTTCTGCTCTTCCCAGGGCTTTGTGCCAGCTCCATCCTCAGGTATCGCAGTGACTTCCTCCTCTACCATGGCGTTAGCAGTATTTTGTCTCGTGGAAGAGAGATGACATTCCTCAGCAGCATAAAGGAATTTAATATTAAAAACAGAACACGAGACTACCTTTCTGAATTCCAACAGGTGTAACAACAATCATTTAAAAATCTCTACCAGAATGTCTGTTTAGCAGCTGTCAAGGTATATATTCAAATTTTAAAAGTTTTTATTACCTGCTAGGATATACTATGGCTACTACATTCCAGAGAAACATAAATCCTTTTTGTGGTAAACAACTCTCTCACCATAAAGCTCTTTTTTTCCTGAATGCAAAAATTCACATGAATCTGCTCTGTAAAACAAAGTCTAGGGGGAAAAAAAAAAAAGACAAAACAAAAAAAACATCTCTTAGGAAGAGACGAAGAGAAAGAATTTTTTACCCACGGACCATTACGGACCATTAAGGATGCGCCAAACTGATACTCACTTATCTAGGTTAATGGACATCACGAACCATCCGTTGCTATGAAACTGTTTAAAATCCATTGTGTCTATTGAATGTAACGAAACGTACCTGTAAAACCACTTTGAACATGTGCCTGATCTCCATTAAAGAACATGAATGCCCCGAATAGAGGTGCTGGTTTTAAAAATATAACAAAAATCTGTGAACATTCTTGATTCTTGCAACTATCTATTTCCTTCTGAGCTTCTCAATTAAAAATTTGACTGCTTATTAAACTTGTTTTCCTTTTAAGGCATTTTTCATATGAACACGTGTTCCTAAGAGTTAGAGCCATGAGGAATTTAAGCATGTCAACAAGTTGCTGAATGGTGTAGAGATTCCTAGTAGGCTGGGCCACTGTTTATCCTTTTTTTATGGACAACCGTGAACTTCTGTTTGGTTAACACTCAGTGTTTTAACCTGTTCCAGGAATGTGCTGTGAGTCACAGTTTGAAAAATACCAATGGCAAGATCCTATTGAGCTTGCTTTAAGCAATCAACTTCAAACAGTAGAAGCTACATGGTTTTGAGAAGGCAGAGCATCTTCCCAGTAACTTTTAGGGACAGAGCTGCCTATTACTGAGGCCAGATTCCTTCCAATAGCTGACCAATTTTATTCGAAGTTAACTTCAGATGACTCTACCTTGTGCTGTGCTGAAATCTACAGGGCATGTCTATCTGACGGAGCACGTCCAACGTTTACACTCTGATGAAACCTCCAAAATTTTGGTTCAGTTCCCCATTCATGGATTAAGTGGCTACATCCTTTCAGTGCACAAATTTCTGCTGTTGCAGCCTTGCAAAGTCACCTAAGCTCTGATATCACTGTGCCCAAAGTCATCATAAATCTCGGTGGTATTTTTAAACCGCGTGTTCCCTATTTACTTTGCCTTCAGCCCCAGCTGAACCCTTTTTCCCCAACAAGCTGGACTTGTAGAGCAATACACCTGTTTTCTAATTGCATCTTCATCTGGAGCAGCATTTGAACCAAAGTCTCCCAACCATCCTACCTATGCTCCAGGCAGCCTTGCTAAGCCTCACCCACAGAGTAGGATCCGCAGCTAATTCAGCGGCAGAAGAGGATTACACATCATATACCTATATCCATGGTACATGTCTGGTCCCATTGCATGTATATATATATACACCCTTGTCTCTGAGGGCAAAGTGAAAGGGAGGAAGGAGGTTTGAAGTAAGCCTGGGGCGAAGGGAAGTGTCCTGGCAGCCACATTCAGCCCACGTGCCATAAATCTGGAACCTGCAGGTACCGCTGGGAAACCCAAGGAAGGGCAGACAGTATTTCAACATGAGCCAGGACCCAAGGCCCAGCTCAACACAGCTCAGCGGCACCAGGGGCAGCTCGGTCCTCAGCTCCGATGGCTGATGGTGTCCTTCTTCAGGACCAAGCTCTCCTGAGGTCTATGCAGCTAAAGGGGAAAGAGGATCCAGGTAGCTGGCAAGGTGCCTTGAGTTGGGCATTGATGCCCTGAATTTAAGCCAATTTCTCTGCTCCTGATTTTGCCCCAAGAAGACTTTCCACAATTGAACAGATTAACTATTTAAAAATAAAATATTCAAGAAATAGAACAGCCGAGTCAAATTTCTGCAACATTCTGCAGTAGAAGTGCTACGCCCCGGTCATATTATAGGCAATGCAAACAAACTGCATTCAAGTTATAATGCAAACTGAAAAAACAAAGACTGTCCAGAATTAAACAAATAAACAGATTCAAAACTCTGTGTCAGGAGCATGTGTTTGAGAATCGTGATTTACAAGTCCACAGGCAGCTTCCTCAGCCGAACCATTTTATTCTGGAGGACTCAACCACAAAGACAGTAATAGGGATTTTAAAATTTATCTCTGAAATGTCTATGCTTTACTTTATCCTTTTAGTTCTTTAATGGATTTCATATGATACATACAATTTTTGAGAACTAAAGTGCTACTTCTAATATTTCCAGTTAAATGAAATCTTTAAAATAGAAGGAATGATAATATAGAAATCTAAAACTATATTTAGTATTCTGAATGCAATTAGGGCAATTCTATTCAATTGATTTCTGAAGTTCCCACGTGAGTGATCTACGGTGATATCATTCAGTACAACAGTAACAGGTGCTGAAAAAGTAATTTTAAACAAATGAATTTTATCACATTATATGTTTTTCCCCTATTACAGCCAACTTTCCAAGTACTTCTGCACAATTATCTAAATGAAGGTATATCAAAAAGTACTTTATTCCAAGATGTATTTCCATTTTTCATTACGAGATCACTGGAGTAATCGCATTGTTTACTCTCTTTTCTACAGAAGGATTTTATCACTGCTCGAAGACAAGGATGAGATAGCGTAAGGAGAGTACATGAAGCCTATTTTTTAAACTACAGTTTTACTACTAGAGTAAAATATACAGTAGAACTAGAAGGGACCTCTAGAACACACCTAATCCACCCTCCTGCCTGCAGGAAGCATTTATTCAAGTACTCTCATCTTACAAATCTCCAATAGAAATGGAAACTCCAAAAGCTTGCCAAGCAATCTATTCCCTATCCTCACCATTAAAGTTTTCTGTAATTTCTAAAATAAATCTTCCTTGCTGTAATTTAAGCCTATTACTTCTTGTTCTATCAAACATAGGCAAGGGAAATAGATTGTTCTCTTCCTCCTTGGAGCAACATCTTGTGTTATAATGTCTTGGCTCTATCTTTTCTGTGTCAGACTAAACTGAGATAATTTATTCAATTTTTTCTTTTAGGTTATAATTTTTTCACTTCTGATCTTTCTTGTCACCCTCCTCTGGCCTGTCTCCAGCTGATTCTCTTCTTTCTTCAAGTCTGGTGTCTAAAACTGGACGTGGCATTCTGATTCAGTATAAAATTAAGATTTGCTATTCCCAGATTTCATCTGATTATTTAAACAATGAAGCTGATCCTCTCCCAGGAGAAGGATACCAAAGCTGTCGTTCTAGTGCATAGTAATCGTCCTGCTGGAAACCAAAGTTGAAAGTTAGATTAATTAAAACACAGTTCAGTGAAAATCAATCCTAGGAAATCCTAGGGAACTTGTTTTCCTTTTGGATTTGTGTCTTAAGCCTGATTGACTGAACTGAACATCTAAGAAGGCACAAACTCTGATTCAAGTTTTCTTGCATCATACTATTTATATGAAGTTTTTGGTGTCCAGTAAGAGAGAAACCCATATGAAGCCTTTCCCTCGGTGGTGTTTATCTGTCTATAAGAGCATATTTCCAAACTCACAAAAACAAGAGCAGGGAAGCTGCCCAGATACGAGCCTCTGGATGACAAATGGAGTCGATGGGGTAAGATGAAGTACGAGGAGACAGTGACTGGGCCAAGCCCAGCTGGGGCAGTTTTTGACAGCTGATTCAGCATTAGGCTGTGATTTTACAGCTAGCTCTGTTAGCTCTGACAAAAGAGCCCCCAGCACAAGCCCACCTCACCAGCTATTCTGAACAACCTCTAGAAACTTAGTGACTGCAAGACCTCTAGTTGTGGTGCATGGCTGAAACTGGCCAAATGCTATTTTCAGGGGGTGGGCTGATACAGACAGGTGAACAGCATGGTTTCAGAAGCCTTACTTCTTCGAAACACCAGGCTAAATAGTTTCCTTGCTGCTGTTGTGAGCTACATAAACAATGCCTTATTACATACTATGTTGTTATATTGATTTTAGATCTCCTGCTTAACTAAAACATATTAAAGTTTTAAATGAGACATGCAAGTGAGAACATGTCTACTCCCTTTCTTTCTTCTTTTCTGTCCTCCCTCATTTAACTGCTCTACTCTATTCTCAAGAGAAAAAGATCCATGCTTCTGAGACCTGGATCCTGACATTCAACATACTGTCATTTATTTCATTCTTACAGTGAATCTAGAACTAAATTCTATTGTATTTAGGTGGAATCACTCAAGGATTACGTAGGATTTTCATTAGGTGAGACACAAGGTCAGTTTATTTATTCATTCTTGGTGGACCACTACTTATATCACCAATGATGATTCCGATTCCACTGCAAAGAGTTATGATTGTGACTCTAGGATTTCGGCCATGAATAAGTAAGAAGGCAAAGGTATTTATATTTTCATTAATTTGAAAAAGCTTCTCCAGCAGACAACGTTTTATACAGTTACTATTTGTAGATGTGTTTGTCTTGTATTTTGGGTTAAGTTGAATACTGGAGATTTCAGGAACAACGCCGATAAAAGTTCAGCAGTGCACCAGTCTTAAGGAAATGCCTCAGTCTATCAAGGAAGTGTCATATTTGCCTATAGTTACTCTGATAACTTTGATTCTAAGCGGTATTCACACTGTCCACTGTGTACTTCAAGTAGCTGTCTTTGTTATTATAAACCACCTCTTCAAAGGAGTCTGCTTTTTTTCTAGTGAATATACAGGAACATTGGAGGCTATTCCTACCATCAACTATCCAACCTTACGTACTTAACATGGCCTCCCTTTCTTTCTTTCTTTAGCAGACTTAGACACTTAGTACACTTAGTACGCTTTCCCTTTCTTTCTTTAGCAGACTTACTTAGGCAGTACAGTACATAATGTGATCAGCGAAGGGCAGGGGAAAGGAGACAAAATGGGAGAGGCACAAAATCTCATGAAGAGATTTTCAACAGAGCAAGCAGTGACTGACCTGACAAATAAATTGGGGTAAGACTGGAGACAAGGATGTTAAGAGAGGCTGGAGCATAGAGAAGGCGGAGAGAGATAGATAGGATAGGCAGCAAAGAGAAAATCAGCTTGATTTGGTTAGGTAAGAACAGAGATAAGGAGTGGGATGTGACCTGAGGAATTGGAAGTGATTGGCAGGAAGGCTGGAGCCTTGAGCTCCTAGGACAAGGTTTTACTAAACAAAAAGATTAGGGCCCAGATGAACAACCTGATAAATTTAATTAGTATTGGCTAATTGAGAAGCATGGGAAGAGGACGCAGGGACAGGGATTACAGCAGACTGGCACAAGTTGGGAAGGATGGGGCAGATGAATACACAGTTGGTGGAAAAAGGTAGAAAAGGCGACTCAGACCCAAGATTTACCTGTTGTCAGAAAATGCACCCAAAACTGAACCTGGCCATGTGAGAACAGTAGCCTACTATTATTAGTTATTCCACCAGGTCCAGCTAGCAGAAGTGTGGTGTCTCCACATACAGCACAAGACAGAGGTTGTTTGTTATGAGACTTTTCTCCTTTGAATAGGTCTTGGTTGGACATGTAGTCAAAGTCTCTAGAGCTAAAAGAAACTACTAGGTTATCTACTTTGGTCTCACGTCTAACAAACACCACAGATGTTCTTTCAGTAATACCTGCAATAATTTGACATCTTGATTTGAAGATGGACATACTATTGGTAGTCACACTATTTAAAATTGATGACACCTCTCCTTTTTGAATTTGACTTTACTTTTCAAACACTGCCACTTCGCATACCTTCTTTTTCTATGTATATAACAGTTCTTTTCTTCCCATAAAATTATTTACTTGGTGTAAGCAAGCTGCAATCTTCATAAAATTAATTCCATAAGGATATAGATTGACAGTCCGCAAAGAAGATGCAAACTCGCATTCCCTGCCATTTTTTCTAGCTTTTGAATTTATTCCTGGGAATGGGACAAATCTCCAAAGACAAGATTGTGGACAAAGAACCTGTGAAGTTTTGCTTAAATCACAGTAACAAACTGTTTAATGAAATAATATTTAAATATATTGAGGGCCTGTAATACAACTAAACAAAATGTGGGACAAATCATCAATATTCATGCTTTACTGGATGTCACCATGTAAACAGGATGTAATGTTTACTTATTATAAAGCCCATGTTAAGGGCACTGTACAACATTTTTCAAACTGCAATTAGTTAAAGGCCAGGGAAGAGGCAAGTAGCGTATCAGCTTCTTACAGGCGCAAAACCAGATTATTGAATTCACACAGTGAAAAAATATCCCTGCAAGCATAAATCCTAGTTTAACCTGTTATTTTGGGCATAATGCAGAGATACCAGACATTTTTGTTATTTGGCACCAGCTCTTGTAAGGTTCAAAGGCAGTACAGAGCTTCACCATCTCCCGTGAGGCACCTGTTGCTACTGGAATACTTACATCCCTATGAACCTAAACTTTTGCCATAAGGCAAGGAATCCTGGCCGAATTATTTTGACAGAGGTTGAAACCTGGTAGCTCACCTCTAAAGCCTGAATGAAATTCCCACAACAGGAAGCTCTCTCCCTGCCTCACCTGCGGGGCCGAATTGGCAAACAGCCTTCAAGCACAACCCCTCGCTCAAGTGCTTGGGCAAAGGCAGCTGAAGACTGGCCGGGATATGCTCCCCAGCATGCCCCAGTAGCATAGCAATTGGGAAACTCCCCTGGAATGCAGCCATTCCCCACTGGCTTGCTCAGGCAGCTTCCTGATCAGAGGTTTCTGTGAAATCCACTCCCACTTCTCCTCCCACGCTATTAAGGAAGCCTCTGCACCTTGAGCCGGGCTGTGACTTCCTCCAGGCAAAGGGCATCCAGAATTACGCAGATGGATGTAGAGCAGAGGAACAAATAACCCGTCTCAAGGATTTCAGCCTTGGAGTAAGTGGGGGTGGAAATATCCCTATCATGACCTGACTGTTGAGACATCTCAGGAGGAAAAAGTCATTCCCATCCACGTGTCATACTATTTGAGAGATGATTAGTAAAAAAACCCACTGAATACCAATTCCTTAAATTTCATGCTGCTGCTAATTTCTTCCTCTATTCCTCACTCATGCAAAGCAAACAAGAGTCAGTGGAGGACATCTGCTCATATCTCCTCTGCATGCTCCTAGCATATTTCCAACCTGCAAGGTAAAGCCTTGAAGGGCTACCCTGTCTGTGATGAAACATGGCACTGGTGGTTGCTGTAAGGACCTACAAACTGCCAGCCGCTGCTCCGGGCCATCCATCCTTTCATCATTTTCCCCTACCTGCCCGTAACCTGCTAGGGAAGACATAGAATTGGGCATTAGACAAACAACCCAGTTGAGGTGGGGGACAGGGCTAAAAAAGGGCACAGTGTTTGAAGAAAAAAACACAGAATAAGCCAAAGGGCTTAGATGTTCAGGATTACTTCCCCCTTTCTTGGGCATGTCAATCCATCAGACTTATCTTTCCTCTCTTTCTTCTATCTAAAGCATATTTGCAGCTTCAACCCAACCTGTTCCTGAGAAGGGGCATGGTGGTAGGAGGTCCAGAACATAAGATGACGATGTTTCTCCATTCACATGCCAGTAAACAAATTCACAGACAAAATTTAGCATGCATTATATAATGAAGTTCAGTCAGAATTTGTATCTGATACGGATTTGGTACTGTTCTTACAACACTTGGAAGATTTTTTAGAATCTGTCAGCCAACAATTTTAAAGTTCTGGCACTATTTAAAAAGCAAGCTTTCTAAAGTTTAAATATGGTTTTTATTAAAGTCAGTTTTCAGTAAGAACACCAAAGGAACTTATCACATTTAAGATCTGAATGCACCAGAGACTCACGTATGGACCATGTAGCGTTCATGTTTGGTAGAGTCCATGTATGCAGCTGGCAATGCTAAGCTGGTGACTTACAGCTAACTCAGTAAGGTTGAGACATATGCAGTAACTACTGAGCCTAACTCAATAAGGCTGAGACAAACTGCACTACAAACTTCTTTTTAAGTGCTACAATTCACTCTCAAACAAGTGAGCAGAAACATCCAGGGAATGTAAGGGTGGGATCCATCTCATCCAGCTTGACATATCTACATCAATGGAGTCTAGAGAGCGATTCATCTGACTAAAAGTAGATGCCTGCTTTGAAATGAGTTGACTCACTTTCTGGATAATATTGACTCTTTTGACTAGATCTCCATTGACTATGACTCCAGGCCTATCAGCTGCCTCTACCCAGTCTAAAACAGGAGAGAAATTCAATGAGTTTGACCAAAGGCTAGGGATATTCCAGGACACGTTCAAGTAAACTGGTAGCTAATATAGACTGTCTTCCAGTTCTCACTGTAGAGGAACTATTGATGATCCTACAGAGACATTGCCATAGCAGAAATTATACTGAGATAATATGCCCAAATCAGGCACTAATTAAAAATAGGAAAAAGAGACAGAAATGAATGATTCAGGTTTTTTAAATCTCCCATAGATTTAGAGCTTTTTTTTTTACAATGATGTTTTGTACTGTGCATATACGTATCATATATATACCATTTATGAATATTCACCATGAACCAACAAAGCATTTTATGTAATCAAAGTCCTGGCACATTAGGAAGATTGTATGTTTGATAGTTTTCAGATTATATCATAGGCTTTAAACTGTAGCTTATAAAAATATGCAGATCTTGAAATTTCAAAGATATTTAAATAGAAATTCTTTTCTTAACTAAGGGAAAAGAGACTCATTACTTACAACTTCTTTTGTAGAAGCATATTCTTGTGACCAGCATGCAAGTGAGGCTTTTATTAGATGCACTGAAAATGTTATAGTTTTTGGATCATAGAACCTCTTCTAGAACAAAATTGAACAGCCACATATTTTTTCTTACAGAGCATGATATAATTCAATCCAAGTGTTGGAAGCAGATAAATATTTTTTGCTTTCTGCATTTGGTAAATCTCATTTTCCCCTTCCCCATATTTCTAGGAAAATATAAGCCAGTGTCATACTACTGAGGAAAGGAGACAAGGGCTTATATTCTAACTATTTTGACACACAGAGAGAGGCATTATCAAACTAATGATGAAATGCTAATGTAATACTTTCTAGTTAGCATAGGTTAAAAATATGCTGGATGTTTTTCCTTAAGATAAGGGTTGTGATTATCCATTCCTTTGTATTTGTCCTGTTACCTAGACCTGTGGAAGCTGCTGCCAAATCAGAGATCCCTATAAATTTTGCAAAATTGTGAATGATCACACGGGAAGAAGGAAAAGTCATATATTCCATTAAAATATGTATCACGTACATTAAAGTTTTAGTGTGACATAAGATAGGTTCATACTGTTTCTTACAAAATGTATAGAATTTGATCACAGTCATAAGGAGATCGATGACATTTTTTTCCAAGCACTGCTTAGAATGTGCATACTTTTTCACGGGAAGACTAATGTAAGTCAGCTTTTCATTTTATACAATTCTTGTAATGGACAGCCCCACATACAGCCCTGCACAACACTGTAAGTGCAGCAACTTCCCATTCTCATATAGTTTTGCTAATGCTGAAGTTAAACTGAGCATTTGGAAATGGGATTAACACCAGTTAGAAGACAATTATGATCCATCTCCAAAAAGGTGCCAATTGCAGTCATGTACACCAGCTATCTACAGACAAATATGCATTAACTATTAAGCCGGTAAGAAACCCTCAAAGGAAAACAACAATTTACTGTCCTGAAAACAATAGGACCACTCCAAAACATCTGCCACTTTCTACTAACTCCAATCTCATCTTAGGACAATAGGGAGGAAAACGTCTCTCAAAGCAATGCTGATTAATCATCCTCTTAGGTCTTTCATGTCTTCAGTAGAGAAGCGTACACTCTTTGAAAATAGACCCATGCTTTTCAAAGTTCAGTATTAAGAGCCAGATTCAAAAAGACATTCAAGCAGATTTTAGGGTTCTACATTGAAAGTTGGTCCTCAAAATCGAAACTCAGCTGCCATCTTTCAGCATTGAAATGCGTAGGTGCCTCACCTTTGGCACTCGAGCTCTCTGAGGGCAATAAGGGTTCTAGCAGATCTGCAGCGGCAAACTGCAGTGACATCCACTATTCTCTGCCTTGCCTCTCTGATGGATGGGTTGGAAGCTATGCCTGGAGGCCAGCTAGTTGAACTTCTCATTCAAAGCAACTCCAACTAAAGCAGGTTGCTCAGTCAGGTTTTGAATATCTCCAAGGACTGAGATTCCACAAAATCTATTGAAAACCCATTCTGGCATTTGACCATCCTAACAGTGAAAATATTTTTCCGTACATGCATAATTTCCTGTGTTGCAACTTGTCTCCATTAGCTCTTCCCCCATCACCATACACCTCCAAGAAGAGTTTGTATCTCCTCTCTATATTCACCCCACCACGCTCTCTTCATACGCTTGTATGTGCCACCCTGTGTGATCTCAGTGACACTCTGCTGCATTCACAACTGTATGTCAATGTCTTGTGCTGTGCTGGGCAGCCAAAAACAGTACTCCAGAGGCAGTTTTGCAAGTGCCAAACAGAGGGGAATAATTACTTCTCTGGACCTGCTCGTTACATCTTGCTAATATAATCCAGGAGGAGGTTGACCTTGTTTGCACCAGCTGCCAACTCATGCTCCATGTGTCCACCAGGACCTCAGGTCCCTTTCTGCAAAGCTGCTCTCTAGTCAGTTGACCTCCAGCATGTGCAAGTGCAGGGGGTTATTCCATGCCCAATACAAGGCTTCTCACTGGCTTTTGCTGAGTTTGGTGAGGCTCCTGGCAGCCCAATCCTCCAGCCTGTCCTGGTCCCTCTTAATAACAGCCTTGGCCTCCAGCATATCAACTGCTCCCCTGCAGGCTGGTATCATCCATAAATTTGCTGATAGTGCACTCTCTCCCCTAGTCCAGATCATTAACAGTGAAGACACCAAACCGCACTGGCCCCAGAATCTGTCCCTGAGGGGGATTGCCACCAGCAACCAGCTGTCAGATGGACTTTGTACTGCCAATCACAACCTGTTTAGCTTGGTAGTTCAGTCAGTTTTCCATCCACTTTATCATCTGCTTATCCTGTCCATATCTCGCTATTTTGACTGGTAGGATACAATCAAAGACCTTGGGAAAAGCTTTACTAATGTCAAGGTAAACAATATTCACTACTCTTCCCTTGTCCACAGAACCAGTTATCTTACCATGATCAACCAGTCAGGCTGATAAAGGAAAATTTGCCCTTGGTAAATTCATGCTGCCTGTTTCTAATCACCTTCTTGCACTTCATGAGCTCAAAAATGGTTTCCAGGAGAAAGTAACGTTCCAGGAGACTGAGGATAAACTGCTTAGCCTGTAGCTCCCTGGATCCTCTTTCTCCACCTTCTTGAAGGTGGGTATGACATTTACCTTTTCCTTCTGTCCCCAGTCAACACAACCTGTTGAAGTCGATGGGCAGCAGACTCACAGTGACATGGGCTAGCTTCCTCAGCACCCTTGGATGCATCCCATCTGTTTCCACGAACTTGCGGTATGTCCAATTGGCTTAAGTGCTCAGTCTTCACTGTGGCTACAGCTTCACTCCCTCAGACTCCGCTATTAGCCTCAGGCCTGAGGGAAAATCTTACCAATAAAAAAAAAAGTGCAAAATGAAACAATAAAAGGCAAAAAAGGCATTGAACACCTCATCTTTTTCCATGCCTTCTGTTAGTACGTCCCCCTACCACATAGAGTACTTGGCCCACATTTTCCACATGCTGCCTTTTTGTTGCCAATATACTTACTAAAGCCCTTTTTGTTGCTCTGCACACCCCTTGCTGTTTCAACACCAGCTGAGCTTTGGCTTTCCTAATTCCCTCCCTGCAGACTTGGGCAATGTCTCTATATTCCACCCAGGTAGCCCTGGACCTGTTTCTACCTTCTGCATACTTCTCTTTCATATTTGAGGTCAGTCAAGAGTGTCCTGCTCATCCATACTGGCCTTTTACCACATTTGCTCATCTTTCTGTGATTTGGAATGGACCAATTCTGTGCTTTCAGGAGGCTGTTCTTGAAGATCAACTAGCTGTCCCAGGGGCAGCTAATTGTCTCCCATGTGATCCTGCCCAGCAGATCCCCCAACAAACAGAAATTTGCGCTCCAGAAGTCAAGGCTGGCAATTTTACTATTTGGTTTGCTCATTTATCTCAGCATTTTTAACTATACAATCTCAGGGTTGCAGCCAAAGCTGCCCTCAACCTCCACACCCCCGGCCCGTTTCTTCACAAGTAACAGGTCCAGCAGAGCACCTGCCTCCCCTAGCTGACTCACTGATCACCTGTGTCAAGAAATTGTCATCGGATTTTTTGCACTTAATCCATGCTTCAAGTGCTGATACACGTCTGGAACCTGGTGTTCCCCAGAATAAGGAGTTGCGCTTTTACTGTCTTGACAGCAGAAATCTCACTTGACCTTCAAGATCTGAATATCCTTATCACCTGCCACAGGGAATCTCGGGGAGAAGGCTCCTTTAACACAGCTGTAGCACTGATGAATACTGCGACCCTGATGCAAAGGGCTCACAAGGCTCATAACATATCCTGAGGAGGGATGTGATACAAGTGTGAGGAGGTTAGAAACGTTGTGGTGCCAAGGCCTGTTGTGACAGGTGCTACCTTCATCACCCCTAAGGAGGCTAGGAGTGGACAAGGAGACTTAGGGGGCATTCTCAGGTTTTTGGTGCTAGCTATGGAGGTGAGCAGAGCAGTCCTATCCATGTTGAGTCCTACCCACTCACCAGTGTTCAAGGAACACGTAGTACTCCTAGACTCACCAGTGGCAAAGATGAGAAAGGTAGTATGCTTGCAGTTACTTCATGTAGGGTCTTAGCAGGTGAAACAGTGCTGGAGATGACTCCCCGTTGCCATAGTTTACTTGCCAATGAGCTTCCTTGCTAATCTCATGTGCCCAAGAAGTCTTGATATAGTAAGGGTTAGAGCTGCTTCCTTGAGGGAGGACTTCTTAGGAGAATGGCCTCATATTGATTCAGTAATGAATGCTTTTGCCAGTTCACAGCTCCTGCCTATTTAATGTGGCCGCAGACTTCTGAATTTAATGATGTCTTCATAACCTTCTGAATCTGTAATTCTGCCGTTCGAGCTCCTGATCTCTTCTTGTTCTAAAATAATGATGGATTGAACATTTGTCAGAAGTACATCACCTTCTAAGGCAGTTATGGCTCCTGGTTTGCACAGGAGATGATAGGATCCAGCCTTTATAAGCCAGACTGAGTGAAAAGCAGTCTTTGGAGAAGACTTGTAGAGGCACATACACATCTTGAGCGCCTAATAAACAGAAAATAAGTCACTACCTGTCTGAAATTCACTGTAGCAGGCCGCTCCACCTCAGCACTGTGCCCAAGAGAAACTTGTGTGGGGCGCTCCCTGCCTCATATCCTACACGAAAGGGGAAAAAGTCTCTGAGCTTAAGTATCAGGGCCTGCATACGTCCTACAAGGTGAATACAGATGTGATCTATCACTTAAAATAGAACCTGGCTTTTCTTCAGTGAAGGCTGCAACTTCCCACCTGATGTATTTGAAGTATGAGGATGACAACTCTTCCTCCTGAAGAGGATTCCTCATCTTATCTTAAATGAAAGGACATAAACACCAACCAGTATAGCATTCTAGGCTATAAATCCCAAGGAAAACAGGCACCTGCAGACAGCAGTACCTCTGCTTGAAAAAGCTCCAAGGGCCTCTTTTGCACAAGATTTTTTCACTAGACTAAGCAGTCCCACTCACTCCTGAGTTTTGCAGTTCCTATTCCAGGGCAATTATTCTATTCCTCTGTACAAAGTAGGTTAGACATCCAACTTAAAATTGCAGATTTTCCTGCTCATGGACTACTAGACAGCTTTTTCAAGCACCACAGCCAAGCTTCAGGAATATTTGGGGCAGGACAGTATGTTTAAAGTTCTTCACCTACACGCTGGATACTATGCAGCCCTGATGATATTTTTTTCATCAGGGCTCAGATTCTCCTTTTCCTTCAGACTAGAAATCCCATTCCTTTGGAAGATGGGTTGCTTTTCAAGTGCAGAATGCTCTCTTTGTTCTCTTCATCAACAAATATCACACCGTGAATGTCAAAGGATATCAAATTTGGGCTTTGTAGCAAGAAGCAGGAATACAGGCTCTGTATGGCCCTCTGCCACTGAAAAACACAGCCAGGTTCGTGAGATGGGCCATTGAAAAATTCTGATTTTTCTCTTAAATCATGCCAACCACTTTAAGTTTAGGTGCTATAATTTCCTTCAAATTTAATTTTATGGTTAACCTCAGCTGTAAATATATATATTTTTTTTTTTTTTACTGTGGTAGCACTTAAGATTCCCCAATCAGCGTGTCACATTTTACTGGGAATCACAGGTCCCACAGATATCAAAGGGAGTCTCTACCAGGAAGTGTTTGCATTCTTAAGTTGTGCTCCTTCAGTTATCTGCATGCACAACTTTATACATGAATAATCCCATAACGTTACTGAAGATTTCACAAAGTTCAGGCATGTTTTCAGATAATAGGTAAATTCACTTGAAACAGGAAAATACAATATGTGTGAAAACAGAGTTTAATCAGTTAAAGAATCATGTTTAATATAACAATGTCTCCATTTTAATAATTAGCTGTTTCTGATTTTTTTCTAGCATTATAAACAGATAAAACTTCAAGAAGGTATCTGGAGAAAAGATAAGTGAATTAAAAGGATTTTTAGCATTTTAAGTGAAATGAAAAACTTCTAATGGATGTTAACTGCACGTGAGGCATCCAAGCCTACATTTAAGAGAAAAATGCGATGCTGCCCTCCCAGTTCAGTCACAGCAAGCATCTGGCACAGCAAGCATCAGGAGCACCTGGCTCCTTTGATTTCACATGAAATGCTGACCCAGGACCTTGTTTAGAAGCAAACTGCAGCTAAGTGAAAGAGAAATTCCAAGTGCTTTATAACTCCAAGTGCTTTATATAGTGTTTCTCAGTTGCGTGAGAAGTACAACACGTGGGCTGGAAAAGTATGGACTTTGTAGCTAAAATCTGAAATTTTTACTTTTAAAAAGAGGGATAAGTAAGTTATCTTGTTTCTTCATCTCCATTCCTGACTTTCCATATCCCCTGCTCTAGCTCACATAATAAATACAGATTACTTTTTATAATGTCTTATTGTGAGAAAAAAGGTTTTACACTGAAGAACATGAGTTTACTTGAGTACTCTGAGCCTGTCCCAAGGTCTACGCTGCATGACATTTCTTTTTACTTCATATGCAGAGGCATTTGACTCGTCCTTCTGAAGCCTCCCAAGGCTTTCAAGCAATTCAAGGGTCATAACTGTACTGGGACTGTAAGACATGATGAGCCCTTGTGTTATCCTACAGAAGCCAAGTCCCCCGTTGTTGAAGTAAGACAGAGAAGGTGGTGAGACTGATGTTGCTCCATTATTCTGGGCTCCAGCCCAACCCTTTTCCATCACTGGTGTGGTGGAACTTTCACTGTGAGCTGTTAAAAGAGCTACCTCCCCTTGTTTTTCTAAAGCACGGCATTAGTTTGACATGATTGACATTGGAAAGGGGAGGTTTTCTAACTGAAAATCAACAGTTACAAGTCTGTACTTATTTTTCAGTTGCTTAACTTTACTGATTATAGCATAAAATTATAATTTGGGATTAATTGCAATTTCATTCTTCCCTCCATACTTATGGGGGAGTCACAAATCTCCAGGCTGATGTCCTGTAGCTCCAGTCCCAAAGTGTTGCAGAGAAGAGGTAGAGGAAGTGGAAGCTGAAAAGAAGGCTAAAATGGCCAAGACTTACCAGAAATTAAAACCAACGGGTCTACAGGAGGGCAGCAGTTTGGAAAGTCAAGAGGAGACCACACAGTACTTCAGCACTTCACCATTCAGTTTTAATGTTGACTGAAAATATTAATCTTACCAAAATGAAGCCTGTGGTATGTGTCCTTTGTCTCTCTCATCTGTATGAAGATATGCAGGAGGCACAGCCGTTCCAGCAATATCCCATATGTGCACTCCATCAGGTATGGAATTTATTTCATACATGTGTTTATCTTAAAATTTACACTCAGAAAAATAGTGGTGGTGGGGGGAAGTATATATGTATCAAAAATTTAAACATAGATGTGCCATGGTTCAAAAGGCTCTATCTTAGATTCTTCATGAGCAAAGGTGAGAAACTTATTTCCAAATCTCAATCTTGAAAATATCCAGCAAACATGGCTCTTTATGGATATTTTAGGCTCAACTTCCCTCCATACCCAAGGCCCGCAAATTCCAAATTTTAGGTCTTTGGATAGAGTGCAAAGTTCTATGGCACACAGGCTGGAAGTAGGCAACAGAATATATATAATAGAGTGGTTGTCAGCCAAAATGCTTTTTCTAATTTATGTACTGTCTATGTCCATCCCACACAGACGTGCTGCATGTACAATGAAAGTTAGTTTTCTATTTCTGTTTTCTTGTAAATACCACAAGATGACAGTTGTACCCCACCTGCCCTGAAAAAGAAATAAGGAGCACAGTTAACTATTCAGCCAGGTGCACCCCTCTCAGAATGCCTGTGACAACCGGGCCAAGCAAACTAGAGGAAATATTTCTCAGAAGATCCACCAGCTCTCTTCATCATCCTTTTAAACAGCAACAAGGAACTGTTAGCAGCACCTAACTGCCTTGATTTCAGGTTTCTTCAACTCCCTGATCAGCGTGGGACAACAAGAAGGACAATGAGGGACCCCTGAGGGATGTGCTTTAGGCAATCCTGCTCTAGCAGGGGAGTTGGACTAGATATCTCCGGAGGTCCCTTCCAACTCTGAAGATTCCGTGATTCCGTGTAATGCTTTGTCCTGCTGTTGGTACCTGAATGGTGCAGATGCTGGAGTCTTTGAAGGTGGACTAGAGGAGGGAGCCCTGCCTTTCCCTGATGCTTATTTCCACCTTCTCTTGCACCGACACTGCCCTTCACACAGTGAATCTTGTTAGGTAACGTGTCCCTTTAAAAGGTAAGTTTTTTGTCCTGTAAGTTTTCATCTGAATTAATCTTCATCTAGGTTGCAGTACAGCTGTGTGAAGGCTAATGCCAAGAGGAAGGAAGAAGAGGATGAAGGTGGATGGTATACTTCTGTTTGGAAGCAGGACCAGTTTAAGCTATATTAAACTAACTGCGGAACAACCTGGTGTTACCTAATCACTAGCAGTGGATCCAGAACTTGCCATTGGTTTGAGTATTTAGTGCATAACTGTTAAAAGCTACTCTGATGCAGGATGAAGCTACTACTGCCGTTCAGAAAGTAGCTAGTCAGACTGGTACTAATTACTGAGCTGCTAGCTTGGCAAGTCAACTCCTGGATTAGGTTAGTGATATCATTATTTAAATTATTTACCTGCAGGTTTTCAGCCTCAGGGATTTGCACAAAATCTCAGCTGTTCCTAGAACAAAACACCACAAGACCCACACTGGTCAAAAGAAGATATGGATCCTGTGCATGCACATGTTCATGACTCAGCGGTGACCCCATGAGACTACTGCCTCCTAAGTTATATTATGTTCCATGTTTTGAGAAGATCTAAGCTTTTACATCAAAACTTGTCCAATGAAAGAGCTAGGAGTTGTCCGATAGATTTTTCTTCCCCACCTTAAAGGTTTAAGGGGCTTTTAAAGTGCATGGACTATTTTGTCCCCAATTAATTTTATGTATTGGGGTAATCAGAGTCTTAAGTTAATACATAATCTGGCACACAATTCACGAGCTACTTCCTGTAGTAGCTACTTTGTGGTAATGACATGTCATTTCTGTAGATTGTGCAAATCGCTGGCTCTGTTTTTATACTTCAATAAAATCTGTTTGCATAGCTCATACTCCTCCTTTCATTACAATTAGGCAGGCAGAATTTCAAACAACAAAACTTTACTGTTCATGTCTGCACGTTAAATAACCAATGCAAAGTATAAAGTGTTTTTAAAACAATATAACAACGTGCAAACCGCCGCGAAGTTGTACTGACATTGCAGTGTACTTGGAGAAGTGACTAATGTGCAAACAAAGCACACACAGATCAGCTGCTTGCAATGCTCCCGTCTCCTCTCCACACACCCTTATTTCTTGTGTAAGTGGTGCATCATGCAATATGAGGGAGAGCTAAATTCTGGGATCAAACACTATAAATGTATATACATCTCAACCGTAATTTGTATCTCATATTCAGACAGAGGACTGTATTTTCATACAAACCATCTACTTTCTCTTACATCCGCAAAAACACTGAAATGTCATTGTTTAGAGATCAAGATACATATGAAGTATATTAAAAGACCAAACCCTTACTAAAAATTAATTGGCAACACTGCTGCAGAATATTTCTTTGCAAGTATCTTTACCTACTGTCTTTGAGTAGTGAATCGGCAGCAGCTTTGTCCACTTGATTTTGACATGAACGAAGCATGATAAAGAGAACTATTTATCAGTACTTAAGTCCTGCTACTTTTATCATCCATAAGACATTTCACAGAATACCAGGACTCTGGTTTTGAGAGATGATCCAACATTTTCTGGGGACCACCACTCAACTGCTGGGACTTACATGGCGACGCAAACCCTATTTAGGTATTTGAGTGTGGGTCCTGGAAGAAGTTACGGGAGCTGTGACTCAAAGAGCTCCTGTTCTCTTACTGATAGGTGGAGGGCACCAGCAGAAAGAACGTCGCGTTCAGCCAGGCTGGTACCATGCTGCATTTGATAGTTTACGCTCAAAATGTGCCACCCTAGATAGCTGGCCTGCAGTGCTCCCTCCTCCCACCACACCCAGGCACGTGCCCATTTACTAATTCCTTTCCAAATGTTACATTTCCCATAACTTCATTTGCATTTACAAAGCTGTGGGTTTTAATATTTCCTGCTGCCTCCTATTTGAGATTAGCAAGTTTACTAAAGCCATAACAAATTAACCCAAAATACGTTTGGTGATGGGTGGCTTTGCTTTTACCAATTTTTAAATTTCTTCCTAAGCTCCAGTGGGCTACTCTGCTGTAGCACTGGACAAAGGGGAAACTTAAGAGAAACTCCTTCATTAGGCAGAACAACTCCAGCATTGGAACAGGCTGCCCAGGGAAGCAGTTGAGGCACCATTCCTGGAGGTATTTAGAAGGCAGGCTGACATAGCGCTTAGAGATATGGTTTAGTGCTGGTTTTTGTCAGAGTTAGGTTGATGGTTGGACTAGATGATCTGAAAGGTCCCTTCCAACCTAGGAAATTCCATGATTCTAATTCTGTAACTCATTTTCGAGACGCCTGGAGAGCTGTGGAATTGACGTGTACACAAGAGCTTTTTAGAAGGCCAGTGACTGCACAGTGTATCATTTGTGGTGGAGTTTTGTCACCTACCAAAGCAGGGGAAGATCTGCTGGAGTACCTAAAAGGCCATCTAAAATCCTCCCAGTTTTTCCTTCAAAAATTTGCAAACGTCATATTCCCTCACTTCCCCTGAAAAGACGGTGAAGAATCCTGAAGCTGCTTCGATGATTTGTTTGAAAACTGCCTGCTTCTCTCCAGCTGGCACTGAACCACTTGCAGGCACACAGAAGAATTCAGCTTCGCTGACTTCTATGCCCAGGAACTGGAACTTGTCACTGAAAGCAGAAAGAACAAACAAAAACCAAGTTTTCCTTTCTGCTTCTTCTCTGGGACCAGAAGAGCACCAAAAAGCAGACTTTTGGTGACTCTATAACTAATGTTCGGTATAATATCCAAATACCTAGTGGAATATTTAATGAAGAATATTTTTTATAGAACAATAATATTAAACCATCAAACTCTCAATTTACATTAACTGTGCTTATGAAGATCATCTAAAAGGAACTGCAAAGCCTTCCCTCTCTCTCAATCATAGGGTTTTTTTGTTTTGTTTTGGAGTTTTTTTGTGGTTTCCCCGCCCCCCTCAAACAAGAGGCATGTGACCACAGAGTAGCCCTCTGCGTTCTGATTACATTGCTAGAAGACATGTCCCAAACGTTTTGTGAGGATGGGATGGGGACAGGATAAGGACAAATAAAGCAAACAGCTGTGTAAAGCTTTTCTATCATTCTCACACCTAACTGAAGCCGGTAGTACCACAGCGAGGACAAAAAAGCTCTTAGCATCATGCTCACGAGCCATTCATCAGGCAGTCCTTTCCTAAAAATAAAACAAATAAACAACAACAATAAAAAAGAAATAGCAGGCAGTACTTACTAGGCTAAGCCTTTGTTAGCAATGAAGCCACCAGAAGCCCTTGAGCAGAGATTAGCAAACTAAGTAATCCTTTGGGAATTCTCCCAGGACATCCAGTCAGTTGATGAAGCTGTTCCAATCTTGGACTGAGATGCTGTGACAACAGTTAGGGCTGAATGCGGTGACGCCAGCTCTGCCTGGCAAAGGGATACAGTTCAGATACCACCGACGGCTCAGTTAATGTACCTAACACGGCAATTGCTTCAGCTACTCAGAGCCATGAGCCCATCTGAGGAGGCCAGCACCAAAATCACCGCTTTAAGGAATATTGTCACTACTTGGATTGTAAGTACAGGACTTGCTACCCTCCTTTCATACACTGTATCAGGCGGTGTTACTCTGAGTAATTAGCATTATGTTGGAATGAGCTGAGCGTAGCACCAGATAGCCGACTTCCTGTATTTGAGTCCAGTGTACAGGTATTTTGTAATCACATTGTATATAGCGATCATAAATGCAAACAGAGACAAACAGCTACTAGGATATGTTTTCAGGATTGAATTTCGATAGGACTTCCGGTTCCAAAACAGCTTGTGAGAAGAAACACCTGAAGATACACTGTTTTTTTCAGAACTTAAAACTACTTGGGACGAAGTTTTCCAGGCCAGGTGTCTGCCTCAAGCTGGTATTTTCGAAAGAAATTTTCAACAAGAATCTAAGTATGAAACTAGGGGAGAAAAAAACCTCCCATTTTCACTCCAGTACAGAAAAAAGCCCTCTCAATGTACTTGAAAAGGCCTTTACTTTGAAGAGAGAATTTGAAACTTAGTGGGCGAGTAGACTTTGAATCAGGGATATGCCTCTTGGGCAGTTTTCCTATTGAACATCACGATAAAGCAATAAGCTTTTGAATCTCAAGCTGTGCAGGCACAGCAATAACTAACTAAATAAACAAACATTTAGAGCTAGAAGCTGGGTTTTCTGAAAATTCTGTGGCATCAGCAATGCTGCAGGTGGGTCCTAGCAGCATTACTCCTACCTGAGGCAGCAGTGGGGACTGCAGCTGATGCTGGGGCTCCACCGTGCTCCGTGCTCCCTCTTCTGGCACCCAAACCAGCGCCAAGGATGGGAGGGGAGGGATGGGTGATATTGGGGGGCTACAGCAAACGCATCCTCTTGGGTATATCCCATTTCTATTTCTGTCTTTATCCAGGATTTACACAGAACAGTGAGTTTCTTGCATCACACCAGTGGCCCCTAACGAAGTATTTCTCATTTTCTGACTTCCAAGTCCAAGCCTCTGGAAACTACATGCAGAAATACCACGCAGTATCTACTATATGCATACAGCCTTCTTGACTGCAGCTTCTGGGTGCTGTAAACATTTCAAAGAACAGAGCATCACCACAATCTTGCGCTAGAAAAGCCCTAATAATGCAGACAGGGCCACAGCATGTATGCACAAGTTCATGAAAAAGCCGATGGCTGAATTCAATGCGGCTCTAAAGTTATGGCTAGCACTCCTATTGCTGAACTACCTCTACTCTCAAATAACCTCTAAATTATATCCATTGAAACTGTGCTTTGATTAAATGAAAATCACCTCATATTAGCAGCCATTCTTGTATTGAATTCCTCCGTGCCTTAGCTTTCTCAGCATTGTAGTGATGATAATGCTACTAGCTCAGAATTTTGGGAACACGTTAGTATGAGCATTCAGATACTCTCCTAACAACCGCTCCAGAAAAGCCTGTAAGAAAATGCAAAAAAAATCTGTATTCAGATAAACATGTAAACATGCACATAAAGAAGCATAACCTCTTTTTTTTTTTTAATTCAGTGAGCAGGATCCATCTCAAACTGAAGGATCATGCATTAAAAAAAGTGATCATGTAATTAAAGATTATCATAATACACACGCATGATGTCACACAGATGGAAACCAAAAAACTATCAGACTTATACTTCAAGTCAAGAACACTTTGGCAGCTGAAAAAAAAATAATCCAAATGTCTACATATTTTCTTCTATAAATAAGTAAATTGATCCTGATATGAACTTGGCTGCAACTAGTTACCCAAACTTTAAAAAAAAAGATCATTAAAAAACATCTTTGAAAGCTTAATTAGCATATTTTGGCACAAGGAGAGGATTCCTTAGCACAATACTTAAAACAACATGGGGAAACTCACATTATCAAATCTGTACTAGAATTTCTGTATAGTACTGCAAACATGACACAAACACCTGGATTAAGGACACACAACTCCATTTTCATAAGTGCTAAGCACAACAAATTCCAAAGGAACGCCATGGGGGCTCTGCAATAGCTTGGCAGCCTCTCGAAGGAAAAACTACGACATTATTTCATTTTCCTAAAGCAAAGTGAAGAAAGAGACCAGGCTTATTAAAATAGAGGTAACAACAGATCAAACACAATATTCTAAGGTTTTCATTCACAGACAGGCTTGCCTTACTTTTGTTGTCTTTTAAATCTAGATAAACTTGTAGCATTAAAAAAAACTAAATCTATTTTGACTTTGTAAACTAACGCTGGAGTAACTCGATGAAGGATGAAATGGCACAGGAAGAAGTTTCATTCTGCGAGACGGCACTGTAAACTGAGGGCACTGCTATTCATGCTGGGGAACTCACTACAAGCCGTCCCCGGCGCAGCACGTGACTTAAGGCACTGGAAGTTTGTGTTCAAGAAACTGAAATACAATACTTACAACGATAAAGAAAGCCTGAAGATTACAAATCAAGTGTGAATAGCTGCAGTACTGAATATTCCTGAATCAGCAAAAGATGGAAACAGACTGTACAGTAACTGCACCTAAGGAGATTTATCTCTCAAGTAGAAGTCGCCCGTGACGCTGCTGAAAGCCCCTTAGAGAGGGGGTTGCCCTGCCCCAAACTATCAGTTTTTCCCCTCACTTCCTTGCTTGGGCCCACATTTTCTTTCATCTCCCTTTTTCCTTCCTTTCTCCAGCTTCTGCACAGTTCTCCAACACACGCAAGGGAGTCTTGTAGAGGGAAGAGACCTTTCCCCAGCCTGCGGTTTCCCCGCCAAGCTTGATAAGGACAAGGCTAAGCAGACGAGTTTGCATAATGCCTTTTTAAGAGTGCTACCCCAAATATCCACAGACTCTACTTTTGCCTCTTTGGGAAGGGGTTAGGGGACTATGCCCACTATCCTCTAAACAGCATTAAGGACATCTCAGCTCGGAACCAGACAGTGCCCCAGCTCTGTGCGTCAGTCACTCTTCAACACAGGGATCCTGGCAGACCTGGAAGCCCTGAGATCAAGAGTTGATGGAAGACGTAGGAGCACATACACATTCTATTGCTTCTACTTTTTCCTAAACAACTTCGGTTATCCTGTTTGCAACACGATTCTGTGTGAGGCAGATCTTACATTAATGTTCGAAATTCAGAATAGTAGCAGCTCAGCCTAATAAACATTTTTATAGTATCTGAACAGATTCCCCCAAGAGCTTCAAATGCTGTCATGTTACTGCAAGCAACAGGAACTGATACTTGACTACATTTCATAGCCCTTTATATGTAAACAACCTCAAAAACTGTTTCTCACTGGATTTTTCAGTTATGTAAGATGCTACTGTAGTTAAACAGTTTAAGTCCAATGTTTGAAGTGCTATTTTCAAGTTAGGTGTCCCATCAGTACTTGACCAATGCAGTAAGTTTGAGATTTTTTTTTTTTTCTTTCAGTTAATCTGAAAATAGAGATACTTCCTTTTATCTGGGCAACACAACAGCATTCAACGCAATGCTGCTCATCTATCAGCAGTCCGTAAGACCAAATCTGTATTAAGTAGACCACCACCAGATAGACCGAGAATCATAATTAAACAACAAAAAAGTCTTCTCCTTCAAAAGTGCATCTGCGAGTATTCGTGCATTCTCACTGCTTTTAAGCATTTGATTTGCTTGGGCAATTTCAACAGATTAATTAGCTTAAATGTTATTTAATCAGTATTTCTTTCATTTACTACTTAAGTTTTCAGAAAAGTTTTTGTAGCGTATATTGAAATGCATAAACTGTCACATGTATTGTCTGTCCACACATTCACAGTTGCACTAACTACTTCCCTTTTCATTTATGCCTATATAAAAGTTAACTAAGGCAACCGCTTACTCAGAGAAATTTCTACATATTTTTAGCTACTGTTGACTGCCATTTGAATCGGTAAAAATATAAAGATGAGACACTGCTACGTGACGAGCAAATATTGCCGGCAGATCTGCAATCCTGAGAACACTCCTACTAATAGCATTTTGCCACTTAAGACTTCTAACAAACATTATGAAGTTGGGAGGTTTGGTTTTGCTTTAAGTTAACTCGAGCTTCCCCACTCGTGTGTGATACCATCATTCTTATACTCTACAAAAACCCTTAAAGTTTGAGACAAATTTAACCTGATCGTTTCCGTATTTCTGAGCACGGTTCCTTTTTAACATTCAGAAGAACTCTCTCAGTTTTGCATCTCAATCAAACTTTCACACATCCACCCAGAAACATGAATCACACTCGTGCTATTTCAGGGAACACGTACAGCTATAGTGGCAGGGGAAGTGTGCCATCCACCAGATCACACAAACCACAGAGGTAATCACAAAGTAGTGCTTGAAACAGGTAATTTACTAAGTGCAAATAGGTTTTATTCTTTTCTAAAAAACTTGCACTGGTTTGCTGTCAGGACACTCCTGACTTCAGTGCTGCAGACCAATGCTTGCTAGAACCTCAAAACATTTTCTGCCATTAAGGCCCTCATCTGCATTACAGGTATGGTAACCTGGGAAATGCAGCAAATATTTTTTGCCTGTAAGAAAAGGATATGAATTTGATAATCTTTGTAAACTTACTGTTGAAGTACTGCCAACCCCAAGTGTTCAGAACACGTTAAGTCAGAACCTACAAAGGACTTGGGATTTCAAAAGCACTGCAGTTTTGAAATCAAGTGGGAGTGCACTTACGTATTTATTTTTACTTCTCCTTCAGTTGCATTTAGGGTTTTCCTGCTTCATGTTTCATACTTCATTGCACAACTGAAAAACCCTCAACTTTGAAGTGTTTTGAATTTAGACAATCATAAAATTCATTGATTCCAAGAGGTGGACCTTTGTGAAGAACAGCAAGTATCAGAAAATTACAGTAATTAGAGATAACATTTTACAAGGTGTTTAATCAATTTACTTGAGTATTTACAACAGTGTTTACGTAGCCCATTTTTCCTTCTGTTTTATTTCCTGAGTAGTAATACCATAAAAATAAGTTGAAATGAGGAAGGTGCGCAAGACATTAGGAGATTTAGGGGGGAAGTGTCATAAGTCATTTAAATAAATAACTTAAGATTACTTAAAAATTGTTTTTTAGAGACTATCTAAACCAAACCTGCCGGAGTAGTTAAGTTCCACCAACTGTAGTGGAAATTCTGTACAAGTATGCGGAAGTAGCCTGTAATATTGTACATCTGCTTTCCTACCTTTGCTGTACTGTTTAGCATTTAATTTCATGCATAATACCTTTAATTTATGATTTAATACTGTACCATTGAAGACTAGCCACTTACGGTCTATATGAAGTAGCAGCATCTTTAAAAACCGTTAGCACACTAAAATGTAATAAAGAATTTTAAAATATTATTCAGTAAGAAGGGGCAGGACTAATACCTTGCTGAGTAAATGCCCCTTGTTGAAATGTGCATTTGTCACAGCAAGCTGTGCAAACAGAGAATCTTTAGCCTAACATATGCAGTTAACTCCAACACTTCAAAATTTTTTATTAAGAACGGTTGAGATGTCAGTCACTAAAATTTACCACTGGCTTTCTGACCCTTTCTCCTCTACCAGATGCTCATCCTGTAATTCCTGTGTTTATTTTCAGATTGCACCTAGATTATACGCTACTGTCTGCAATCTCAAAAGAGTGAATTTACTCTCTTCTCTAGCCCTTCTAATAGGCTGCATTTTCTAAAAACACATACATATACACGCAGGCACATACACACAAACAAATAAAAGACACTAACTTCAGTTTCTAAGGATTTAGTTTACTGTTTAATGTAAGTAGCATTCAGCTAGTGATACTAGTTGCTCTAATCAAAACGTAATGCTGCCACAATTCAAGAGCAGCGCAAGCAGAAATGAAAATGGAAATAAGCAAGAATATTTCACCCACCAGAAAGCAAATGCAGAGTTAGTGGCACACTGACAAGAGCAACTGTGGCCTGCTCTCTGAATAGCAGCAGTTCAGCAGACAGGTAATAAGCACGAGATTTAGTATTAAAGATTCAAGAATAAAAAAGTTGTGAAACTGCACCACAGGATGCAGCTATTAGAACGGAAGATTCACTTAGCACAGTTATACTTAAAAAAAAAAGCAACCAATACACACACACATTAAAAAAAAAAAAAGCACACAACCACTACTGAATAGTGACAATTCAGTTAGTGGATCTGCACTGTCTGTCTGCAAGAAGGCTCATTCAATATATAACATTTACACACTAAAATTCATTGTATAGGATAACTTTTGTAAGTGGTTTATAATAGTACAGGTTTTATTTCACAATTTAAAGAAATTCAAATTGCATTGACAGGTACTATACAGAGATCAATAAAAGGATTATTTTTTCCTAAATAGATTTTTTCCCCTACATTTAATCTTTGGTTCTTTAATATGGAACAAGAGATACTTCATAATTCTTAAATATCAACGTAATTTTGGTACATTTAAAAATTATCACTTCCACCAGAAAAAGGTCAGCACCTTTATTTAATCCCATTAAAAAGCATGCATGTTAAGGCAGATAAATCAGAGGGAAAAAAAAGTCTTCATTCGCAAGCCCTTTCTCTACCTCAGAAAAAGAGGGGAGCCCCCGTCAATATAAAACCAACAAAACCGGTGGTGTAATGTTAATATCAGCTTCACAACCTTATCAGAGGCGATCTCCAACGATTTCACCTATAAGCTGAAGAACCAAGCTATGAGAACCAAGACATCGTTAATGTAAAACGGTAATTATTACCAAGCTGGCATCACAAGATCAGAGTCCAATACAGACATTTTGTACCTTGGTGCTGGATAGTGTTACTTGAAGCCTCAGCCTAATAGCCGGTTTATTCATAAGGCACGCACTAAAATGAAACAAACAGTAATTAAGTGCTGACAGTGACCTAGTTAGCTACATAAGGAGCTAGATCGTCCTGTCATTCATTACAGGTTCTCCGGAATCCCTCAGGAATCCCTCAGGAACGGCCCCGTCCGCCCGGGCTGCGCGGGAGGGCGGGAGCGGGCAGCAGCTCCCCTCGCCCGGTCAGCCCCGGCCTCCGGCGCCCGCCGCGGCCCGCCCCGGCTCGGCCCGGCGCCGCCGCCCGCTCCCCCGGCGCCCTCGGATCTCAGCGAGCCGGGCCCCGGTGAGCGGCGGGGCCGGGGCGGGCAGCGCCAAGGCCGCCCGCCTTCGCCTCTGCCTTCCCCTCCCCCGCGCCGCAGCTCCGGCAGCTCCGCGCTGGGATAAGGCAGCCTCTGACTCGCTCGCTGCTCGCGTCCCCCTTCACCTCCCTCCTCTCCCTCCCCCAACGCGCACACTTGATAGAAAGTCTCCTCTCGGCGGCGGGAGGGCGGTGAAATCCTTTCGCTCTCCTCCCTCTCCGCAACGCGAACGAAGCCGCCGCCTTCTGTTCCTCAGCCTTGGCCAAGTCGGCGTTTTGTTGACAAGGCTCTGCCGGGCACAAAATGGGGCTGCCGCTTTCCATGGGCGCCGCCATTTTGTGAGGAGCCGCTGCGCTAAAGCTGCCGAGCCGCAGCCCTCGAGTCAGCGGCGGCAGCGGCGGCGGTCCCGGCGCGGCGCGGCGGAGCGGAGGCCGGGGTCTGTGTAATGGTTGAATAAAGTGACCCCCCTCTAGGGAATCCCCAGCTGACAGTTACGTAAGGGACCGTGCGCAATTGCTGTGCCGGAGCATGGAAGCCCACCGAAGCCCCGCTACGCAATTTGCTTAGCTGCCCGCCCGCTCCCCTTCCGCGCACTCACCTCTGTCGACCGCCCCTCGCCGAGGGGAGACCCCCCCTCTATACCCCCCTCACCCGCTTTTAAGGAATTTTAAGGCACGATTTAAAAACCCCCGCCCTCTCGGGAAGGAAGGTTGAGCTGCCTATGTCTGAACGAGCGGTGTAGCCCCTCGGTCGCTTGTTTTAAACCTCTCTCGTTCACGTTATGCTGGCTGCGGGGAGCCTTGCGCGTACTGTCGCTGAACTAGCAGGGACTCGGAGTGTCACAGGCAGGAGCTGCAGACCAGGATCTGCTGCAGGTCTAATTTTAGGAAGGGGGGTGGCGAGGGGGTGCCTTAATGCTACAGTGAATAGACACTATGCGTTTCTTGCACTGAAATACACGTACCACCCCTCCATCCAGACTTCCAATACGGAGTATTAATTTGAAACTGAAGGATTTCTCCCCCCCCCCCCCCCCCAGCTCCCCCCAAAGTGTGAGCTCAGGGCAAATCTTCCCAAGCGTCTTACTTTATCTCCAACTCCATGGCTATATTCAAGCTGAAACAGCACTCAAAAGGAAAAAAAAATTTAGTTGAAAAAAAATATGTTTTATTTCCTGAAGTAAGTTAGTACATGGAGTAGAAAGGAATTATAGTTTTCTTTCTTTAAGCACTCACTTGGGGCCATAATGTGCCATTGATTTTAAAACAGCTCCTTACTGACTTTAATGAGGAGTTCTGCTTAAAAAAACAATCCTGAAGGCCTGATCTGGCCTTGGATTTCAATGTATTGGTTTGCGAGGGGCAAATGTCCCTCCGGAGTCCCTTAAACTGGAGCCAGCGCTCACCTGCGGCTCCGTCTGCTCACCAGGCCCCACCTGGGCTGCTGCTCGCCTCACCTGAGGAGCAAAGGCCTGACAGAAGGCCCCATTCGCCACATGGGCCCCCTCTTCGCTACCATTTACCCCAAGTGGTGCCAGGCTCCATTGTGGTTCTTCTCCTGGGTTCCCCTGTGTGGAAAACACATCAGGAGAGAAGTGTTTATAAACAGGCTACACACCACAGGCTGAGGGGAAAGCAGACTGCGGGGCCACTGCTGGCTACTGCCCACCCAGGGCGAGGGCCAAGACCTTCCTCCTTCATTAATTTTATGCTGTATGTTCCATTCACCAACATACAGAAACGTATAGGCAGCTCAGACTGAGTCCAGCCCGAAAGCACTTGGGTTACAAGCTGTGGTATACTCCAAGAAGGAAAAAAAATTATATATATATCTATGGAGTGAGCCAGAGCTCAGGCCCCCGCTGGGAAACCTCTCCTGGGCAGCCTCTGCCTGGGACGGGGCTCGGCGTTCTTCCTTGGGGAATTTTAAACACCCCACGCCTGGAAATGAGGGGTTCCTGATGTCGCCCCCCCCCTCCCGCCCCCGCCGTGCCATCCGGGGCGACTTCCTGCCCTCGGGAACACCTCGGGCCGGGGGAAGCGGAAAGTTTTTCGAAAAGTCCGAATATCCAGCAGTGCCCCCTTCAGTTGTTGTTTTCTCTCCCCTTGAACTCGGGGCGTTGGGTTCAGTCCAATTAAAAAAATTCGGCCCCGCTTCTTTCCAAATCCACCTTTCCTGCCCTCCCCCCACCCCCCCGCCCCCCCCCCACCTCCGCCGTCAGCCAGCGGAGAGAGGCCGATCGGTGCCGAGCCTGGCGAGGGAGGGCCCTTTCCCGGGCCCCGAGCCCCGGAACAACCGGTAGTAGCCGTTTTTTTCTTCCCCTCTTCTCCTTCTCCCTCGCCTCCTTTCCGCCCGGCTTTGTGTGAAGTTTGCGGCACATTGCAGATGAGCCCTTAGCGGCGAGAGGAGCCTATTGTTCCCCGCCAGGAACTGCTTTGCTGGGGCTGCGCTGGCTTTTGCCTTGAGAGCTGCCTCCTGCAGTACCGGCACCGGCCTGCGGGGCCCGCTGTGTTGCGCTCTCCTCCAGGCAGGAGCACGGCGGCCTCAGATCTTTTTGTCTGAGAGAGAAGAGAAGTGAATCCCGCTGCCGCCGCCACCGCCGCCGCCGCCGCCGCCGTAGCCCTGTACAGTGTGTGTGTGTGTGTGAGAGAGAGAGGGAGCGGGCGAGAGGGAGCGGGGGGGGCGATCGCATGGAGCCGCGGCCGTAAGACACACACACACACACACTGTCAATACCTCACTCCGGCTCCCCCCACCTCCCCCCCCACCCCCCCCCACCCCACCACAACAGTAACCCAATTCATTGTGTGATCCAGCAGCACCATGTTGAGTCTCATGTGCAGGCTGGATCGGTTGGGTTTGTGGTGCTGAGAAGAGGCAGCGGCGGCGGGAGGAGGAATTACTGAGAGGTGCCCCTCTCCCTCCCCGTCTCTTTGCCTGTGTGTTGTGTGGAGACAGGACTCGCAATTACCACACTCTCGGGGCTCCCTTATTCCTTTTAAACTTTTTTTTAAGCAAGCCCCTCTCCATGGCTGATCCCCGGCCGAGCACGGGCACCTGGGTCTCTTAAAGACAAGGAGGAGCCGGGGATTGTTGTTGTTGTTGTCGGCCGTTTTTTTTTTTTTTTTTTAAATTGGATTTTTTTTTTTTTTACGAGAACCTTTTTTTTTTTAAAATACAAAAATGGCAAATTCGACGGGTAAAAACCACGCAGACCAGCGGAGAAAGGGACTCGCTTTCCTGGACGAGCTGCGGCAGTTCCACCACAGCAGAGGGTGAGGAAAATGGGGAGATGGAACGGGAGGGGGGGAGGCTTTTAAACCGACCAGATCCAACTTCCAGCCCCTTCCCTGAAGGACACGGCAGCCCCAGCGAGGGGAGAAAAGGGGGCAGAGCTGACAAGTTGTGGTGTTTTGTGTGTATCTCCTTTGGCAGGTCTCCTTTTAAGAAGATCCCCGTGGTGGGTGGGAAGGAGCTGGATCTTCACGCTCTCTACACCAGAGTCACCACTTTAGGCGGATTTGGGAAGGTGAGTGGAAGTTTTAATTTGGGTTTCCCTCCCACTAACCTCTTCCCAAAAGTCTCCTCTGACCCCCGGGGGCGGCGGGGGGAGCCGGGGTGGCCGGGAACCGTCCTATTTAAAGCCGGTTAGAGAAGGTGGGGGGTGGAAGAAGGAAGCGAGCAGACAGGCAGGTTGGTGGCTCGGCCTTGTCGGCGGAGCGATGAAGGGGGATCCGGGGGTACGGCGCACACCCCGCCCGTGCCTCCCCCGGAGCCCCCGGCCCCTTCCCCCCCCGGGAAAAGGCGAGGGGGGGAGCGGAGCTCTCCGGTGGGCGAGAGGCAGTTTCTTTCGCTTGTGGTGGCAGCCCTGTGTGTGTGTGTGTCTCCCTCTTCCTCACACAGAGGGAGAGAGAGAGACAGAGAGGAGAGAGTCTGAGCGCAGTTTTAGTGCAACTCAAAATTAGCGGGCATGTTTAACATCGATAATCGGCACGGAGCATGGGCTAGGAAACGATCCTCGCAGCCGGGGGGGGCCGGGCGCTGCCCTCCGAGCCCTTCCCGGGGAAAAATAACAAAAGGGGCACCCAAGACGGTGTGTAATCAAATAGCCATCTTTAGGCTTCAAGGCTGGGGACAGAAATGTAGGCCTCAAAAGAAAGGCCTCTCCGTGTCTGTGGATCCCTCTCGGGGGGACCCCCCGGGCGGGCTCCCCCCGCGCCCCGCAGGCCGGGGGCCGCCCCCGCCCCCGCCGCCCGGCCCGATTTTAAACTTCTTTGGGTTTTTAACGGACCGCGGTAGGATTTAAAAGGGGGCGACAGAGGGACTCCCGATTGGTTATTGTCCAGGCAGTAAAAACAAAAACAAACAAACCCCCCCAAAACAACACCAACCCTCCCGGCCGCCCCCCGGAAAAAAAAAATAAATGCGTGTATTAAAAAATAAATAAAGTAAAATACCAGTGAGAAGCGGGATTTTTCCCGAAGAGGAAATACCACGACTGTCAGTAAAATATATAGTCCTAAATCCCATATACATTCTTGTTTATTTCTTTTTGTATATTTACCGATTTTCTTCATGGCAGCTTGTGGGGGTTTTTTTTGTGATGTTCGGTGTCAATGACATGTTTATGTGTACGTTGTGTATCTCGGCCTGTGTGTTGTTTTTGACAGGTATCAGAGAAGAATCAGTGGGGAGAAATTGTAGAGGAGTTTAACTTTCCCAGAAGTTGTTCTAACGCTGCCTTCGCTTTAAAACAGTATTACTTGCGGTGAGTGCTATCAAGCTGTAGCAGTAGTATTTTTTGAGTGTGGCATTACATTTGGGTTTCTGTGTGTGCAATAATAAAAATACCCCTTTTAAAAATCTATAAAATAAACCAGAAAGAACTTGTAATTCCTTACTGGTCTGGTGCAGTGATCAGTTAAAGGTAATTCTGCTTTGTATTTATTTTATTTGTATTTTTACATCTGTAAGCCTTAAACTTTGAAGGGATACCAAGTATATAAACAGTGTATGTCAGAGCCATTTTTAGTGATTGTTTTAGAATTACGGTACTGAAGGACTGTTACTAAGAGATCATGTTATTGCAGTTAGAGAAACTTAGCTTAATTTTTGGAGCACTGAAATGTGTTGATACATGTAAACTTGTTTACTGCTCAGTGGGGTCAGGCATTGAATGAAAATGCTTCTGCAGGAAGGTTGACTGCTTTGGATAAATGATATTGTTATCAATTACTAGCTGCATACATTATTTTTTGTTTTAGAGTAAAAAGAGCTAAATAATTTTTGCTGTTACTTGAAAAATAGTAGATTTCTGCAGTTTTTAAAAATAAGATTACATTCCTTGAAATGATACAGGTTGTTTTTTGTGATGCAGATTATTTTTTCAATGTAGCATGGAGTTCATATTGAATATTTTAAATTACTGTGTGTGTTCAGTTACTAGATGACTTTTTAAAAAATATATTTTTTAATAACTTTTGGTGATTATTCTTTGTGTGAAAGAATTTGAAATTATTGCGTATATAGTGTTTTTAGGTGCTATACATAGACAGTTATACTGCATTTATAATAAAGTTTTATGTACACTGGTTAAGGAATGTAATTTTCTGTTTCTGAATTGTATAAATGATATTTTTCATTGCAATTAATGATAATATAGATGTGCAATATGTACAAAAGATGTATGGGCTTTTGGGCTTCTGTTTTGGTGATCTGAGTACACACAAGCTTTATCTGTCTCTAGTTTGGCCTTGTGAATTAGGAAATGCAGTAATTGTACAGGTGCACTTTCTATTGGTTGTCCTAGATTGACTTCCAGCTTGAAGCTGTAGAGTTCGTAGCACAGTGGAGCAGTTATTGAGTTACAATGATGTCTGCAAAACCTTAGTCAGTTATCTGTAGTTACTGAATTTTTCTTTTTTTTTTTGGTGGTGAAATATGATCGCTTTAAGATCCAGACTAAGAAAAGAAATTACCATTGTTAATAGCTTTAGCAAAGTTTATGATTGCTAGCAGGCCTAGGAAAAAAGTGGGAAGCTCACTTTAGGATGTCCTGCTCTGTTTTGGTTTGGTTTGGTGTTTGTTTTTTTTTTTTTTTTCAATCTACTAGATAGTATTGAGGTAGTGTTGCTGAAGATTTATTGAATCATAGAAAGTAGTTTTTTTTCTTTTTGTGTTTTTCTGTTGGGCCATGTAGTCTATTACTTGACTAGATTTTTACATATAATTTGCAAAATGATAGTTTTTTTGGTTTTTACCCTTTTTATTTCCATATTTTGTAAGTGTTTGCATGGTCTAACTTTTTGTAGTAGAAGGTTGTATGTCATTTGTGTTTACATCTGTATTTTGAAAGCATTTATGTGCTGTGACAGTTAACACAATTAATGTTAATTTGGCCTTCTAATGACTATTAATTTTTAATAAGATAATACTTTTTAATTTAGAATCAGACATACAAAAATGTTATTTTTATTATTAGCATGTTGGTATTGACATTATTTAAAATATAGTTGCTGAAAATACATATACATGATTACATACAAATAAGTGAAAGGTTTTTTATTTATTTGGAATTTAGAAAAAAAAATTGATGAACAGTTAAGATGAAGAATCTCTAAAAATGTTGGTTTTATCATAGCCTCTGATTTATTTAGGCCATTCTGAAATAAACTGTCAAGGTTGTTGGTTTTGGGGTGGATTGGGTTTTAGTGGTTGATTTGTTTTTTGTTTGTATTTTTTCTAAATTACTACTTCACTCACTGTTGCTTCTCATATAATCTAAGTTTGATGTGAACAGTTTCCCAGCTGTGTTCACGTCCTTACATGTGTGGTAATAAGACTGTATATACACATGTATCTCCGCTAGGTTAACATTTGTTTAGCTTTAACCTAGCAGGTTTTTTTTTGGTGGGGGGTGGGGATTTTGTTATAGGAAAAGAAAAAAATGCTCTAATGATAAATTCATATAAAGGCTCTTGTTTATCTGTGTTGAAGAACATAACCTGAGGTTTCTTATAGGGCCAGATTTTCATGAACTGCTGAGCAATTACCCTTGGAAAAAATGTTCCTCTTGAGTCCCAACTATGACTATAATCTTGGCCTCACTATTGTAATGACTTTGCAAACAAAGCCAAACAAATTGAAGCCTATCAACTTTTATATACTTTTTTATCCAATCATATGTTTTGTGTCCTGTAAAGTGAGGGATCTGCATGGCAGATGGGACCCTGTTGAATTCAGAGGGATTTGGTGGTATGCGCCTACATACATACATTCGCAAATTTGGATTCGTTTGTGATGAAAGTTGCCTCTTTCTATGAAACATCTGGCATAGCATGTTCACTGAGATAAGACCTCAAGCTACATGGACCACTTGCTCATTTTGCTGTGCTATCTCTAATAATGCTGTCAGTTGGACTTAAAATTGCTATGTAAATAGTTTAGAAAGTTGAATTATTTGTGTGACGGGAGTAGTCCCGTTGGCTTGATCAAACCAAATGTTTTGCCAAACAATCATCGGGTTATGGTTTTTCTAGGCAGTTGTGAGGTGTACCTTTTTTGTTTAAATAACTTTTTCATTGTGACTGTTCTGGAATTTTGCCGGGCGTCTTTGGGAATGTATGTTAGGGTTCATTAAAGACGTGAATTGTTTGAACTTCTGATATAATTATCATAGGCTTTATGATAGGTGATACTTCAATATATGATAGACAATCCTATCTACCCCTTCTCCCTTCTTTTCTCTCACTGGAAAAAGTTATTTATAATAGGGAAGGTCTGAACCATTCAAACTTTGTGCCTGTGTTGCTTTGAGCTGTCTGACAGGTGAAGTAATTTATGCACTGTGGTTCTTAGTGAGCAGTCAAAAGCCACAGTGCCGATAACCATTGATAGACTGTACTTGTTAATGTAGTTCTGTGAGTCTCTACAGCATCAGAGTGTGTAATTCCCTTGGATGTAGTGCAAATTAGATGTTTCATCTCAATTGAGGTGAATCAGTAAAGCATTTTCCAAATGCATCTCTAAAGATTATTTTATAATGTTAATGAAAATATTTTAATATGGGGTAATAAATGTAAACATCAGTAATGTGGGCACGCTTTTACGTTTTTGTTAGTTGGTAAACATATACGGTGAGTGAAAAGAAACTTAACATGAAATATAGCCTGTTTTTTATGTTAATGGTTGATGAGGTTACAGTCCTACAAAGAATTGGGCTGATGTGACCTTATACGTTTGCATAAGGTTCTGTTGTTTTTTGTGTGAGCGTGATACATTTATTCTGTTGTGGGCCTTCATCTGTTCTTGGGGAGTGAGAGACCTTGTGAACTTCATGTGCAAATGAAGTATGCCTAACCAAATTAAAAATCGGTTTGCTTTTAAAAGGTATTTATCTGCATTAAGAGAAATTACGTGGAAGGACTCAGTGTCAAGTAAAATAAGTTTAAGTCTCAGTTCTGCAGAGAATTTCTGAAAGGTGGGAGGCAGGTGTGTATTATAAGCTTCTGGTAAAGACAGCAGAAATGAGTTAATACTAGTTAAAGGTGAGTAAGAATTTGCTGTTGTAAATATATTGGGGAGGTAAGGGGAAGTCAAGTAGAGAGGAAAGAGAGCAGTTCATAAATGAGAAGTTGCATAAAGTTATTATAAAGACAAGCCATTATTCCAAATTTCCTGAAATTCCATATATAGTAGGATGAAAAAGTGTGAGCGGTTAAAAATCAGGACCATGTGATATCGTTATTGATAACAAATAGCGGGGGTTCTTGAAAGATCTGAAGATATTTATAAGACATTTGATCTTCAAGTTGCCCTAAGAGATTGAATAATAAATAATACCAGTTTCTTTAATAAAAAAGAAAAAAACGGGGGGGGAGGCAGGGGGAAGAAAAAAGAGGGGGGAAAAAAAGGTATGAGCTGAAGAGCTAGTTAAATTTGAGGGATTCTGTTTCTAGTAAAATAATGGCGGAAATATTAGGGAAACAATAATAAGCAGCCTGGACTTTTCCAAGCAAAATTACTTTAAAAGAGTTTTCTTTGTTACTCTTGCTCAGTGTTTAAAATTAGGATCTGATACTGCTGCAACAGCGTCTGCACATAGATCAGTGAGTATGGAGAAGTACAGGACTGCTTGCTTGCCAGATCTGATTGCAGGTTCAAGGCCCCAGTGGATGAAGAAAAAGTTATAGCTGTAGTAATATTTTACATATTTTCTAAAATTCAAATGCATCTCAGAATCTCCCGTTGACAAATTATTTATGTATATGAATAGTCATCTGAATGAGAAATTGGGTGAAGGACCATAAACAAAAATAGAACAAAGTATAAAGAATAGATTTGGTGAGTCACAGCAGTTTTAGGTGCTAAAAGAGTAACATCAGTGCTTACACGTGCATGTAGTAATACAAGTTTAGCCATTTTAGGCACACTTAGTGTCTGGATTGATTAAATTTATGAGAAGGTGAATAGTATCCTTGCGATGTTAGCAGACAACGATAGTGGGAAGAGTTAAACACAAGTCTGGGCAGAAAAGAAAAGGTTATCTAAAGAAATTAGGCACACGGTTGGAAAATACAAATGAGATTTAGTTTGGAAAATGCAAGCTAAAACAGTTGAGGGACAGTAATCCAAACCAGGTATTCATTGTGAGGGAATAACCTGGAAAGCAGCATTGCTGAAAAAGGGATAGGAGTGATACCATGGGCCTGATAATCCTGTCAGTTGTGTGCGCCCAACTCCCTTTCATATGAAAGGGATTTGTCCATGCTTCTGACAGGAAGAACAGGCCCCAATTTGCAATATGATATATAGACTTTGTAAAAATCAGAACGAGTTTAGGTTGCATCTACAAAGGCATTGAACCAAGTGGGAGATGAGTTTTTGTATGAGGCTGTGTGATTGTATTTGGAGTACTGTTTTACTTTCACAGCCTCTGCAACAGGTGGGGCAACTTAACAGAAGCTTAGAGAAGAGCAACAAAATGTTAAGAAGGCTGAAGGGACTAATTGATTTTTAAAAAAGATTTGAGAAATAAATGTTTTGCTTGTCTAAATGAAGATTTTGGATGAGAAAGGGAAATGGTATCTGACAAGCATTTTGAAGGGCCCAAATACTTAAAAGAGATTAATTTTAAATAAAGTGAGAAGCTGTGTTAACGTGTAAGCTGAGATGAAACCCAGGGAGAAAATTCAGAGAAGATAGCAGCACAAAAACCCCCAAGATATACTTGTATACCTTCTTAATAGTATGCCAGGCAGAGCTGGGGAAAACCCCACACCATGGGTCATTCAGAACTAGCCCGGTTGGGACACTAATACGCTGTGATGGGTAACAAGCCAGGACTGTCAGAGAAATGGACCAGATGACCTTACAGCTTCTGTCCATCCTTGAATAACACTGTAATGAAGGCTTTCATCTTGCATAGCTAAAGACTTTTATTGCAACACTCCAGGCTTCACCTGCGAAATCTATTGCGCTTAATTTTGTCACAAATCCTGCAGTCATTGGCAAGCCAGGAAACAAAATACATGGATGATATTTTTATGATTTCTTTTTAAAATTATTTTCGCCTCCTCAAGATAAGAATTGTAATGCGTGTTTCAGTCAGATGTCTTAAGGTCTTGCTTTTCAGTCTGAAGCAAATATTTTACATAGTTGGAGGGGGATTTTTATTTTAGTTGTACTGTAATCATGTAGTCAACATATTCACAATCAACACTAGTTACTTACTGTTCATGCTGTAAAGCTTTATTTAGGGGAATTAAATATGTTGGTTGTTAACATCTTAGAATGTCTCTCAATGGAAGTTAGTTATTTGGATGGATGTTGTCTTGTCACAGTTCCCGGGAATCCGCTCATAAGAAAATAGAACTTTTATAATACAAAATTTTCATTAGGCCTCTTCTGAGGAGACCAAGCAGCAGGTGAAAGGAAATATAGCTACCTTAAAATTGCTCTTTCTTAGAGTTATGTTGTGACACTAGTCACTATGCGGATGAGTTTGGCCTCTATCAAAGTTTCTGAGCTTTTTCTTCAAGGGGTAAACTCCTCTTTACTGCTGAAAAACATAGTGAAAAATTAGTGTGATGGATGTTAACATATTTTCTCTTCCTGATTATTTTTCTGCAAGCTTTTTTGTTAGAAATGACCTAAATCACTGCTGCTAAGCTGAAATATATTGGTTTATTTGGGGAGGGGTGAATGTTGTTCTTCAGTTTTAATACAGAATTCTGATTGTTTAACTTGAAAGCTTATCTGGACAGATGTCAGAACTAATAACCTACAAAGAGCAAGTTTCTGGCAACACTATAATAACTGTGGTGACTTCTAGGACCTACTGAATCTTCTAATAATTGGTGGAAAATCTGTATGTTAAAACCATTTTCTAATCTTCAACTGAAACAGTATAAAAATTAATTTATGCTTTAAAATTATTAATAGCTGTGGTGTAGTGTCTTAGGTTTGAATAAATGGTAAACATATTACAACAAGATCGAGAATGCATATGGAATGCAAGGATATTGCTTCTTTCCTTGTGAAGTGGAATAAGCCTGGGCTAAGAAAAGGAGTTTCAGTCTTTTAAAATTTATTTTAGAGCTAATGAGCTTTAATTATCTTGTTTATTTGCAGTTAAACCTCAGAAGATAAGACTTCTATACTCTTTTATTTCTTTCCTAATTCCTTCCCCACTTTCCTTAGTAATAGAGAAGTATAATTTGTTAAGTTTTACAGGTGAGGTACTAGAGGTACACAGAGGTTCAGACTGTTGCTTTGAGAGTGCATGTCAAATAGGAATGAAATTCAAATACAGTAAAGCCTTTTTATTTTTTTTTTTTAAATGTTAGAATCCAGTTCTGACAGGCAAATTTCTTCTTCCTGAAGCTTAGTTAAACCATCTATAAAAGGGGGCTACTGTTATGTTCTATCTTTTAAAATTCCTTTTTAATCAATAGCTGAGGAAGGATTGTTTGAAAAATAAAACAGGATATTGTTGTGTTCTGTGAATTGGAAAACTGAAAACTAAGTATGTAAGAGATTATGAGAATGGATAGTTTGTGTTTTGTTTTGCTGTACTTTGTTTTAAAATGCTTGTTCAGAGTGTCAGAGGTGTCTTGCAGCTTAAATGGAACTACTTGGAGTAAGTGTTGTACCAGTCCACATTATTAGAAGACATACAGCTCATAGAGGGAATTGGGTATAGGCCAGAGATCCCATCACATGATCTTGTTTCTGGTTATCGGTCTGATACATATTTATTCTGTGGCCTTAGTTAAATCATTTGCCATCTCTTTATTCATATTTATAAAGTGGGTATACTGATGTTTGTTTACCTATCTCACAGAGAAGTGTGAGACTGTAAGCTCTTTAATGCAGGGATTGTGTCTCTTCATGCTTCTATGTCATATCTTAAATATTTGAAAATGAATATAAATTAGGAATATATGAGGAAAATAAAACTATTCATAAGCTTGTGTGCCCTCTGCAGTGTTGAGAAGCAGAAAATATAGCATAAATGAGAGGAAGAACAATCTTTATTCCTTAGGGAATAAATAAACTTGGGATACCTAAGCAGAGAAATATTGGAACGGTTGAAATAAAGAAGCTTATCTTAAGGAAGGATAATAAAACAGCAAGATGGTACCCAGAATAGTGAGCTTAGGCTTTGCCTGAGGTACTAGATTAGTGAGCTAGGTATCAGATCTAAAATACAGTCTCCTTGGAGCAACAAGTTCAAGTCTAAGCAGACCCGAATTAGATTTTCAGCAACAAGGCAGTGACACTGAGTTCTCTACTTTTTGTTTCCCTATCTTTAAACTGAATGTGCATACATTTATTTTAACTCCAGAGAAATTGTAGCAAGCCAGCTATGCTGCAAGAGGGATTGCATACTATTATAATAGAGTGGAGTTCTGTTGAATGATGCACTGGAGCATGTTTGTCTGCAGGAGTGAACTGTGTTCATACTATTCTCCTTTTTTATGGGTGTGGGAGGAGCAACTGTTTAGATTAGTAGTGTCTTAGAATAATTTACAGTGTTACTTGTCAGTCCATGGCTGCCTAAAATACATGAAAATCCTGTAAAGTAAGGCAGTCATTCTGATTCAGAGAGACCTTTTCTCTTACAATGTTTGCTGGACTTTTCATATGTTTGTGGAAATTTAGATGGGTCATACTTAGGGCTGCCTGCATTTCTCCATTGTTAGTGCTGTGACGTCTGCTGGTTGGCCTCTGCCTCCCGGTCCAAAGGTTGCTGTGTGCCATGAGAATCCACGTGTAGAGATTCTCAGCTCTGTAAATCACTAAATCATATGACTAACTTCGAGTAGCTCTGTTAAAGTTCTTTGGAGAAGTGCTATAACAATGTGTATTACTGGGATGTAATGTGTTGGGGTAGCTTTTTGTTTGGGATACATCCCAGGGGCTTAATTAAGCTAAATGAAAATAGTTTACTTTGGGGGTAAATCTAGCGTGTTCTGAGTATGTTAACAAGGATTATGGCATAGGATAGGCGTGTAGAACTGTGTGTGGGATTTTGTTTGTTTTTTAAAAGAAGTATATTTGTATTAAAAGAAAATCTGTGGAAATAAATTAGGAACAGTTCTTCCCTTACGTGGTTATTTTGCTCAGGAGTATCTGGGTTCTAGTCACCTCATTTAAATGATGTAGAATCCAGGTAATGGCCAGGTAAACAGTGCCAGGTTACAGAATTCACATATATCTTCTGTAATTTTGGGGAAGATAGTAGAGCTTTGAAACAAAGCCGTTTCTTGGATGCCTTTCACCCCTCAATACCCTCTGTGAAAACCTAGGAAAATTCACATTTCTAACAGTATATGTTCATATAATGCTACAGTTGAACAGTAAATACGTTAAAAAAAATCAGGAATTGCCTCATTTAAGTATGAATGTGCAACCTTAACTTTGTCGCTAGAGAATGTTCTTCATAATAGAGCTTTGTGCTCTCTGTGGTAAATGGAAATAAATTCCATGGCAGTATTAATCTGTTGTATCACTGTGAGATACCTATTTTTCCCCTCATATATAGACACATAGTTCTGACTCATCATTCAACATGGTAATTGGTTAATCTTAATATTAGTTATTTCTAAGGAAGTTTTGAGTGTGTTTCCTGGGCATCCTTCCCCCACTGTATTGGCTTCCATGGTGTTATCCACGTGGGCCAATTCAGGAATCCTCTCCTTTGCTTGTGGGCTGAGGGGGTTCACTGTTGCAATAGTGCTTACCCTGGCTGCCTAACTCACAGGTCTGTTTGCCTCTTATTCTCTGCTGATCATCATCTCATTCTTTGACTACAAGCTGGAATTCATCTTCTGTCCCTTCACCCCTTGATGTCTGTACATATTGACTGCACATGGAATATTTACTGTAATCAAATTAATTCCTAATTGTAAAGAAAATTGAAGGAAGGAAAAGGTGTATGCAGGTAAAAGGGCAAGAGGACAAAGCACTAAATGTCAGGTGCCTAGCAACAGTAAAATACCGAATTTTACAGCAAAAAGAGAATAGATTCCGTGGTACCTGAAAAAAAAAAAAATTCTGCAGCTGTGGACGTACAGAATTCACAGGATCCAGATGACTATCTAAAGGGTATTTCACACACCTGAAAAACGTGCTTTCAGGTACTCTGCAGACCCATTCAGGCATTGCAGCATTGGTGTGCATTTTGCTTGTTCTTCCAAGGTCATTTTTGTAACTGTAAGGTATAGAAATGCAATGTTTTTCTGTGTGTGTAAAAAATTTTGTTTCTGAGCACGATTGTGTGCAGAGGCTGACCCCTGTAGTGAATTGTTGTGTTTAATTGAATTTGAAGAATATATGGGGCCCTAACTACCATACAACTTGGAATACCTTTAGTAAGCATTTTTTTCCAAATGCTTCAAAGTACTTTATTTCGTCAGACTTGGCTAAACTTGGTATCGTGTTTAATGCCATGTGCTTCTCTGTTTATATAACACAAAGTTATTTATTAGAAAGATGTTATGTTAGTCAATGCATATGGAATCATAGTAAGAGTGTAAAAGGTTAGAAAATCAAAATACAATACTTGGTGACAATGACTTCATCACATTCAGTATTGTTTCATTAATATGTTCTATAGTCAATATGCTATCATTACTGAAATATAGTTATGTTTCTAGAAAAGTGTTTTTGTCATAATTGAATATGAGATTTTTTCTATTTAGATTTTTATATTACCAGTGCACAAATCCCATTTTTCTGTAGTAGCTTTCATTCATCTAATAAAGCAGTTTGATTGTATTCTAAATAGAGTTATTCCAGCTGTTGAAGAAAGTGCTTAAGTAACATCAAAGAAAAAAGTTACTTAAAAATAATCTACTGTTCTGCATGTAACTGTAAAGGAACACCCAACTTCCCTAAATGTGCTGATATATTTCTGTATGTATTTGCATGTGATGCAGTTTAAAATCATGATTGTCCATAAATTTATGTGCCTGGTAGAAAGCAAAATTATTCTGTTATTTTTACGGTGACTTGGTGCTTCTGTAGGTCTGCTGTAAGAGCTACGTTTGTAGACTTCTGCCAATGTGGATCTCTCTGTAGATCTGCTTAGGGAAAATTTTCATCCCTCTTCAGAGCTGAGCTGAAAGTGGTGGCATCCTGTGTCAGTTTTGCAGTGTGCTTGTAAAGGTCAGATGTGTAGGATCTGGACCATGTATATTAACATAAAATGTGCCTGCTTTAGCAGGGAAAGAAACTAAAAAAGTGAAGTCATTGAAGATGTATTCAAAACCTAAGATACTGAAAGTGGTGTAAACAGAGTGTTCATTTCTTTAGTTGTCCTTAGGAGGTCTTTGCATGTAAGCAAAAGTTGCAGACTCAAAGTATGGTGGTTGTTTTCCTTTTAAAGAGTTTAGAAAAGCAACAGGATTTGTTTTTTCTATGAGTAAGTTAATTTAAGCTTGTTTTTTTTTTTTGGAGGGTGGGCTGCCTGGTAATCTAGCTAAGTAAGGAAAACAAAAAGTTGTTACCATTATTTCTTGTTTTCAGAAACTTATCAAAGAATTTACTCATCTTTATTATAATTTCACTAGTGTAGTGTGATCTGTAGTATTGATGACTTGGAGTACTCACAACATCAAAATAAATATGACTAAAGCCTTTTCTATGTTGTGGAAATAATCATGTAAAGTTACAGTGAAGTAGACACGACATGAATATGATTGTTCGCATACCATATAACATACAGCAACAACATAAATATACAGAAGTGTTGATCTCATTGCCTTACTAGATGAAACTTTAAAGGGTGCATTGTATGGGATTCTGCTGTAGAAGGCCACCAGGTGGAAGTGACTCTCAAGGCTGTATCTTTTTCCTCAAGGCTTTTTTTTTTTTTTTTCCAAATGGTTTGTGTTTGCTATGGTTTGTGGCTTCAGAGACTTCATAATTTTTTTTTTTTTTTGACTTGGCAGCTGCCCATTGGGAAGACGCACATCTCCTGACCAGCAGCCAGCTGATCCAGCTGTGCAGCTTGGGGGCTCTATGTAGGTTGCTGGCCTGGCAGAAGACACTTGTACTCAGCTACCCCAGCTGGGAGGCACACACTAACTCTGCCTCCAGTTGGGCCAAATAACATGTGCTGTTTCTCAGTCACCTGTAGGCCAAAGAAGGAAGACAAGGTGTTTGGAGGCAATTAAAAAAATGCCCATTTTAATGAGGCATTTAAGGAGAGGAGACCATTTGAGCATAGGTAGTCAAATTGCAAAGGGAGGGAATGTGAATATTGAGTGAGCTGAGTGCATTCATGCATTGGGTGAGGAGGCAGGAATGTGGGAATGTTGGTGGAGAGAACACTATTTGGAAGGGCGGATGGGGTAGGTACTGGAGAAGGAGGAGTTATGTAATCAAATGCTGATAAGTTAGTCTTTAATGGCCAACTCCCTCATGTAAATTGGTCACTGGACATTAATTGACTTGTGGCCCAGATGCTGGGTCGCTACTGAGTGAAGGCGGTCATTATTTGTAAAGTGCTGAGTGGTCTCTGTCTTGAGTTGCACAATCTGCTTTCTGCAGTGAGATTCTGATTTACTGGTACAAACTGTCTAGTGGTTCTTCTGCATCTTTGCTTGCACCACCGGTGCTGCATGAACAGAATTAATTTCTGTTCTGTTAGTTTATATTTTTCATTAACCCTGAATTTACCATTTTCATTTTTGTTTAAAAAAATCTGTCATCATCACAATTACTGTTACTTTTATCCTTATATTAAAATACCATAAAGGCATAAAATTGCATATAATCAAATAAAGGATTTTATCTCTTCCTTAAAGAGCTTGCAGGGAGAAAGATCTCGTCTTGGAAAATATTTCTTCATGGGCATTCCTGCATTTAAGAAAGCTAAGAAGGATACGGTTGTGGATTCAGATGCTGTTGTCATTTTGAGAAAATTAGTAATGTTTGTGAATACTTTATTTTGTATGTTGATTATATAAGAAATGCATGCATTTTATTATATATGTATGTGTGCATGTGTATATATATATAGCATATACAAGACTGGATGTCAACTTAAGCTTGGGATAGGTTGGGTGGACTTTCTGTCCCACTTCTAGTACTACATATATGTTAAGAATTTTCAACAAGAGAGGAAAAGATTTAATGGTGTAAACTTTCAAAAATTCTAAAGATTTTTTTTTTTTTAATACCTGCAAATACAAAGATTTAGAGACCAACTTTGGATCTTGCAGGTGGAAGTAGATGCAAAGTACTGTTTCTTTTTGACAGTTCTTGATCTTATCTGATATAAAATTGTTGTTTGTCTGGGGCCTTAGGCTTGTGTAATTTGGAAAGAGAACTTTTAAACTCAGCCTGCTCTAAGCACAGTGTATAAAACGGCTGTTGTTAAAACTACTCCAAGTTATGGAATGTAGGTTGTTCCGATCAAAACAGTTAGTGGGCAGAAGGCAGGTGAATTAGTCAAAAATGTGGGCAAACTGTATTTTTCATGCGACTTTGCAGCTTCTACCATGTTGCACAGTTACTGTCATACAGCTACATAGTTTCTGTTTCTGCTATGATTTGAATGATTTTTGCTATTAAATAATTTTTGCATTTTTTTAAACTAAAAAATAATGTAAATTTGTGTTTAGCAGTAGTGCTTATTGCCACTCTTGAGCTGTCAGCCACACGGATGTCTCCATAGGACAACACCAACACATTATTTAAAATGGGTACATATCTCCTTTCTCTACCTCTTGCCCTACCTCAGTGCGTAGAGGGTGGAAAAAGAGCATAGGTCATCATTCTCTCTTGCCTATGTACATCAGAAATTATTGCTGTTACCTTACATAGCAGCTTGTGGTATCCTTTTTCAAGCAGACGGTACCGCTGTTCCCTTGAGTGGCTGTTGGTGTTGCCCCCCAGTAGTGATATGAGCTCTGCTTTTACGGTTTTGGTGGCAGTGAGGGCTTGTTCTGTGGTGGTTTGTTGGTTTGTTTTTTGTTGTTGTTTTTGTTGTTCATTTGTTTTAACTGTAGAGATCTGTTTTCATGGAGACCTGCATCAGGGTTCCACTGACTACGTTAGCTGCAGATAGACAAGCTAGCGGATTCTAGTCTTGAATTGCCTAGTTCTGTTGTTGGTTTATTTATTTGTATATTTTTAATAGATCAAGTTTGGTAAGCTATTCATATTGCCTTATGGTTAATTTTCTGAAAAGAGTGGATTTTTTGTTTGCCGCCTTTTTAAATTTTTGGAGGTTGTCATGCATACCCAGGGAAGTCCCATTATAGTCTAAGCAGGAAGAACAATACAGAACATAGAGGAAAAGACTCCACACTTTCTAGGCAAGTATTCATTATTGATATCTTTTTTTTTTCCCCCCTTTTTAACTAGTTTTTACTACAGTAGATCAAGACTTAGTTAATTTTCAGGGCTTAACAGTTATGTTGTCTTCTTGGAAGTTATTTACAGATGGAGATAAATAGGGTTTTTGGCTAGTGCTTAAAATGGAGCAGCAATTTAATGAGATTGATCAAATTAATAAAAACTTCAGAAGGTCTCAGAGTAGTATGTATGTGGATACTAAATGAGGAAGAGAGAGAAAGATCAGAGGATCTTAGTGAGTTTTAAAATGAAGGTACATGATGATGAAAGAGGTTGTTATTTCTGTGGTACTTTCAAGAAAGCTGAGTAGGGACGTTTTGCCAGGAGTGGTCCTAGAACAGGAGAGCTTTCGTAGTCACAGGTTGTCTTGTAGAATGTTTATGTCTATATAGATTTTATGTGCAAAAAGCGTAATTGAGAGAATATCATGCATTGATGATCTAGGAAGCGACGATAGACAGATTAATGCAGTATGGAAAGTAAAATGGCAGAGTTCATCAAAGGATGATACCAAAAGTTGTAAGAGTTGAGACAAGTAGATTTCTGGAGAAGAGTGCGTGCAGAAGATGCTGAATTCTTCTTGAAAACATTTCCTTTGACCATGAGAAATTCTTGTGTAATCAAGACATATAATCAAACAAAATTATGGTAGTACCATGAGGATATTTGGTGAAAAGAGTGCGAATAGCGTGGAGTTAATAACAATGACACAGAAAATGTATGGATTATTACGAGCAATGTAAAATTGACAGTTAAGGTTGAAAATTGTAAGAAAGCAAGTGTGAAATGTTTCATGGTTAGGAAATTTTGTAACTTATGATCAGTAAGGGAACAAGAGAATCCTTAGTACAGATTTGGACCTTTTGTCAGAGAGGGAATGGAGAGTCATTTGGAAACAAATACTGTTAAATTAGATTCTGCCAAGGCTCAAATCCATGATAGGTTGATATCTCTTACAGTGGGAACTGAAATGTCTAAAAAGAAGATGATAAATTCCAGAACCCATCTATTAGGATATATGAGGCATTATTAATGTAATATTTTGTATTTATTTCCTTATAACCAAGTTGATTATATTTTTGTGGTGCTTTTTTTTTTTTAATTAAGTCATTCACATGGTATTTAAAAAAAAAAAAAAAAAAGTCTGTCAGAGAATTTACCAGTTGGAGTTTCTGTTCTTTTAAGCATAACATATTGCTGTTAATGGACGTCTCTTAAATTTTAAGTGCTGATCAGTTCGGACACCACAACTGTGGTGCCTGGCAATAGTCCGGCTCCTGCTACGCAAGGCAAGAACATCTTCCCTTAGTGGAAGGAAATCCTATGGAAGTATGTTTCTGCCAGATCATGCCAACGAACGACTGTACTTACTTGCTGGATGTGACTGACACTGTTGCTTTACCTTTTTTTTCCCCTTTGTATCTCAGTCTTCATTCATCTTTCTGTGTACTCATGTGCAAATGTTCACGTGGATGTTAATGGTGGAGTCAAAGAATATACAGACTCCAACATAAACAAACAAGCAAACAAAAGAGGGAGAAATAAATGTTGATCTCCCTGTGAAATGAGATCATCTGTACGACTGATTTTTCCCTCTTAACCTTTGTCTAAAAAAATAGATAGGTATGCTTTTTATCACTAACACTTACGTTATTGAGCAAGTGGCATCTTCTTGAGAAAGCGGCTGATCTTCCACCACTTTTTCATGTACTGTATTAGTGCTTCAGAATTTTAAAACTGGTTCTCAGCTGTCAACTGCCTCTTGGGATATTCTCTGTAGCACCCTATTCTCTTAATAATCAAGGTTGAAATGCAGTCGATGGGTGGAGTTGCATTATATTCCTATTCCATTTCCAGTTCCATGTACTTTGACCTGCAATTGGGAGTTATTGATGGAGAAACACAATACTGAGTCTGAACTGATACAGTTACCTAACTAAAAGTTTGAAAAATGCTACCACAAGTGTTTCTCACTCTTATAGTAATACAGAGGTGTCTTAATCTTAGAAAATATTACGTATTCATATTCAGTAATGCAGTGCAGTATTTGAAATTGACTGTCCCTATGGTTGGCAAGATTTTTCGGTAAGAACACCTTACAAAGGTGTTTGGTTGCAAGGGTGTTTATTTTCATGTATTGTAGTTCTCACCCTGAAGGTTTCAGGCTTGTTTTCAATTTAACAAAATGTTATTTACAACAAATGTTGTTGACTTGAAAATGGATTGTTGTAGTTGTATTTTGCAGTTGTGTAGCAAGTGTAACATTTCATACCTAAGAAATTTAATTAAATATTTTTTTGAAAGTTATTTACTGAAAAGGAAATTATGGCAGTGGAAGACTACTTTAGCAATTGAAACACTTCGTTGTGGTAGTTGACACTAGGTATTTTGTCTCTGTGAGCCCCTTTCTTAGAAGTATGGATACAAGAAACTTTTCTCACAAAGGAGCAGTTTCTCAGCTTGCGATAGGAAGTGTTAGTATCTCCTGTCTCATGTTAAAATGTTTTGGAAGTTTACATTATAATTAGGAACTTCCTTTGTTCATGGTAGCAGTTGTATTTTTGTGTAGATAAATTAAAACCTAAATGCCAGCATTCTGAATCAGGGATACAGTTATCACCAAATTTTACTAGGTAGCTTTCCTCTAACCTTTTTGAAGCTTATTCTTCTCAGTCTCTTGCTTCTGCATTTTATGTATGTTTGAGGCCACCCCAATTATGTAGGTTTTTTTACCTGTTCGTAAACTTTCCCTAGAGGTATGAATTTTCATGTGTTTAGTCCCTTATTTCGGCACTGGAGTAAGCAGTATTTTTATGCATACAAAAAGGTAAGCAGATCTACTTTTCTTTTACCATTCTAAAATGGATTGATTTACCTACAACATTAAGATCAATCACTTTTAGGCTTTACCTTACATAGTGGTCTCAAAAATAAGTAAGTTACTTTGCCTGTAGTTAGAGTGGCTCACTGTTGGTCTCATTTTAATATTATATGTTGCTCATGAACTCAAGGAATCAGTTGCCTTCCTGCAGAAATAGTGAAGAGGCTACTTTAGTACTTTTACTTTTTAATCAGACGCCGTAAACACAGTAGAAGTGTCAGATATATAGCTAGTATAAAGCTGATGATGTCTGCATATCGCTTGTATGGAAGAGTAGAGAGGAATCATAATTAAGCTTCTATGTGGTGATGTTTTACTTGTCACTTAAAGATTCGTAGTGTGTGCGTTTGCCTTTTGTCTCAAGCCAGTGAATAATGCTAATTCGTGTAGATTAATTTAAATTGGGGATGTTCTCTGAGTGGCACAAGAATGGTGCCAGGGTTCCCTGGTTTCAGAAGTTTTCAGCCTGTTGTGTTTTATGTAAGGTGTGTGGTTTAGTATACCTACCTAATAGTAATTTGATTAGTCCAAAGTGTGCTTGTATTGTTACTGTACGTGTGCATACCAAATATACACTCTATAAACCAGGTTTAATTCTGGTAAAGAAATGGCTCTGAATATGTATTTACTACAAAACATTAAATATGTGAAAAGATTTTACAACGTGTACTTTTTAAATCAAGTAATATTTGTAGAAAGTAAAAATATTTTAAAGGTACGCATTTTGTTGCAATAATAAAAACATCTCTGAATTGAATCGTATATTTAAATGTATTATTTGCAGATCATGTTTAGCATAGTAGAATTTTACGTTAGTACAATTTTGGTAAGAGTGGCTCATACTGTGATGTTTTTTGTAGTATGGGTTGGAGGGAAAATATTCTCATTGGCTTTTAAAGAAAAACCTTAAACTCTGGGAAAATTTGGAACAGTTTGGGACAATTAATTTATCTGCAGTTAAAATAATCTGTTTTAACCAATAATAATTTTCCTTTGTTCCAAAAATGTCAGAAGCACTTATTTGAGGGACAATTTTTATAATTGCTCAAAATTAAAAGAATAAAAATTCTTGTTCTGGGTTTTTGCTTTAATTATTTATGGTTATGGACAGAGGTAAGTTGTCTTGCATTTAACCTAGTAGAAAAGCTGCTAGCAGTTCCTTACTTACCTCTTCCATTATGGTAATTTCAGACTTTTTTTTTTATTTCCAGAACTACTTTTGGCTGTAGCAGACTACTGCAGTTTGGCAAGGTCAGGGCCCTGTAGTTAGCGAAGTGCCTTCTGTTCGTCCAGTTGTTACATTCTGATTTTTGTCTGCATTTTGGGTAGAGTTAAAATGGTCTTTCCCTTTCTCACTTCTTTATTTGCATTCGTCATGTTAATTTGACAGCATGTCAAAATGATAGCTAAATACGAATGGCACCTATGCCACTGTCAAAAGAGCAAGGAGTAACATATGCTGTAGCCAGGATGATACGCAAGTTCTTTTTGGAACTCAGGAGTAGTGATGCTGAGGAAAGGACAGTTTGGTTTTTCTGAAGACCTTCCTGTTCTGAAATTTTTGCAATTGTGCCGGTTTCCCCTTTTCCTTTTTAAACACAGGAAACTGAACAAATACAGCGTAAGTTTCCCCTCTTTTGATGAGGGGTAGGAGGAAGTTAGCCTCTGTCTTCCCTAACTCATCTTGTGATACTAAGAGCTCGTGACCCTTGTCTGGAATGATTACTTTCTACCTCTTAAGCTCCAGTACTATTGGGCTGTTGTAAAAATTGGTAATGCGTTGCTTTGTAATTTTTTTACTACTTTTTAGGAAATGAGATTTAATAGGAGTTTGTATTTTAAACAAATACCCCCTATTCTTCCACCTCCAAAACCTACAGAACTTAGGAAATGTCAGAATTATTTACCTGATTTGGCATTTAGATGTTTTCTTCAAATTACCAAGGCTTTTCCCCCAGTTCCTAGACATACTCCGAGTTGATGGTGGATATATAAAGGGGTAGAAGTAGGGGACCATTCATCTAATTTCTTAAGAACTTCTACGAGCTACCAAGAACAGTTGGTTTTGCAGAATAGTTTTAAGTAGCTTTAACAAGATTATTTTTTTCCACTGCTTTTTCACATGATACAAAAATGTAAAATTATAAACGACGGAGTCTGGAAGGTAAAAAATAGAAGAAATTTATCTACCTGTTATAAGCTGTTCGATGATATATTTTCCAAGAGCTGTATTTACGTGCACTGATAAAAGATGAAGTTTTGTATAAAGGTAGTACAAAAGATAAGTAGTCTTTTTTCTTTACTGTTGTCTTTTAAAAAAAGGAAAAAACCCAACAGTACTGTAACATGCTGACACTTGGGCTTTCCACAGAAGCACCATTGTAAGTTCTGTGAAATGGAAGAACATCTAATGCTTTCTGGAGAAGTTTGAGGAGGAAAAAAAAAAGTGGGGACAATATAGTCTGGGCATTTCTAAAGTGTGTTTTATAATAAGAAATATTTGCAGGAAAATAAAATCCTTGCTAGGATTAGTCTGTTGCTTTTTTCTTATCTAATGCTGCAATCCCTGATGATGGTATCACAAATTGTTCCTGTGCAGAGTATTACGATATGGTGATTTGGGATTAAGTTTTCATGTGAGAATAGGGAAGATGGGAGTGTGTAATATATTTTCGCAAAACATTAGTATTATGAATTGATAACTTGTGGTTTAGAAGCAATGTCAAATTGGAATCAGTTATGGTGATTGAATAGGTTAGTCTCAGGAACTAGAATATTAGTTGTTACTTTTTCATAATGCAGTTCACTGAAAAAATATTAATAGCCTGCTAAAATGAAGTACAACAACATCTAGTTTATCTGTTTAGTGGTTTCTTATATATGGCACTTTCCAAATATAAGAGTTTTAATATTCTGGAAAACATTACATAGTATATGCTAGTAAATAATTTTTTTTTGTACTTTCTGTACTTAACTAAGACAATGGTATTTACCTGATTCAAGGCTTCATGATGAAACTTGCACGTATATAGTTGTCGTTCAGGATGCAGCAGATTAGGTAGCTTAATCGTGATTTAAACTATTGTTTTTTTCCATGCTACTGGAAAATGGCAAGGCAATACTAGAAATTTATGACAGAGGAAATAAATGCAACTCATGTTTTTTGTTTGAAGATCCAGAAATCTGTTCCTGTGTGTATTTTGGTAGGAATTGGTTTCATCACATTTGCCTACAATGGAACAGAATAGACTCTCTATCTGATCGTATTGGTATTAGTGTCAGATTATAGATAGGATGACAAATGCTGCTTGTATGTCATTTTTATGCTTCTCCGGTAGTGAGGCCACACCTGTAATACAGAGCATCCTTTAAACTTGAAACACCTGTAGAACTAGTTGTTCAATTATATTCAATTTCCAACACTGAAAGAAGTGTGGTTTTTCAATGACTTCCATTTCTCGTTAGGCTGTGATGTGGTTTTGAATACTGCAGGTGAGGGGAAAATAAGGAAGTTCTGCAGTTGTTATTGTTTTTAATGATGTTTTATAGTCGCCTATATGAGATATAGTTAAAAGATGAAATCAAAGATGAATATTGCAGATTTCATTTAAATGTGGACATTATTAAAAGGGGGAAAACTAAGCTGTAGAAGATGGAAACTTTAATCTAGTGAAAGTTGCAGCACTGCTGTAACATCTATAACATACTCTCAGTTAACTTTTTATTTTGGTATATGTCAGTTTTAAAGGAAGTTATGGTTAGTTACAGTTATGATTAAGAAGAGAATCTTTTATTTTCTAACCAATTTTTTATTCTGATTCTTTATAGAGTATGTCAATTCAAAATGTTAAGTGCCAGTTGCAAAAAATGGAATGATGTATTAATAAGAAAATAAGTGAATATAGAATTGCTATTAACAGCTGTTTACCAATGGTCACTCTGAACGTTCAAGAAAAAACATACAGTGCATCTGAAGAGTTAATGGTTTTTTTCCTGAAAGTTAAAATGAAAAATTTTTCTTACCTCCATAATGTCGTGTGTATAAACATTAATGACTTTTTTTTTTTTCTTTCTCTAAAGTGGAAGTCAAATTCAGATTGAAACTTTGGAGCATATGGCCGGTTAAGCATTCAGACTGTGAAAATAGTGCTTTTGGGTTTGTCCTCTAGATAGGTGTCTTGGCTGTTCCCAAATCTGACAGAAAAGGGGTAGACCAGTTCAAGTTTTGGACAGGTAAACTGTTACACCATTTAGATCCTGTAAGGAATACTGCATGTAAGATAAGTGGCTTTGTTATTTCTAAAGTTTCCATTTACATTTCAAGCAATGGCTTTATGTTTGTATCCATTATTTAAGGTTAGTTTACCTCATTTTTCTTAGAGCTAAAATAATCGCTACATAAATGTCTTGTTTGTACTTTCAGTATCAACCACACTAACAATTGTTATGGTTTATTACTGCGTACGTACATACATAATTCAGATTAGTGTAGTTTTCAACAAGTTAAAGTCATTAGTTCCATCTGCCTTGGTGTGTATAAAATGACGTGTATATTTAGATATCTATCTGTCTGTCTTTTGACATGTAGAATTATAATGGCACATGTTTGCAATTTTGAGCAGTACTGGAGGTTTCTGCTTTAGCACTCCAGCAGTGCTGGTGTAAATGTTTCCTAGCACCTCTTTTTCATACATTTCGTGGTGTCTTCAAACTGCTCGGTCCTTTGCATGAAGGTTAGTGAAGTTTCTGGGTTTTTGGCTGTGAACGCTGGGTATCATGGCAGAAGTAGTGTCCAGTAACAAAATGCATTTGTCCCATATTTGTAGATCAGTGCTTACAGCTCTTTTTTTTGGGAATTTCAGCTTGCACAAATGGTTAGATAAATGGTTTTGGAAGGATACTATCCAACAAGTACTTGCCTTAAAATAAAAAATGACCAGTTGTGTGAAGAAATGAATGACAGAATCTTGCCCTGTGACATTGCATGTTCTTTACAACCATTCAAGCTTTTGCAGCATGTGACTATCTTCAATAATTTTTCTGTTTTTAATCAAATATGGTTTTAAAAAGATATTTCACCCTGCATATGAACTGTATATCCAAATGGGCAATCTCAAAGCATGTTGCATTCAACAGGGAATAGGCTGCTTACCGATTTAGGCAAGACATTGGTTTAGGAGTAAGTCACAGTGTTTTTAATTTACTTTTCTTTTTTGAAACATCTTAAAATATGATTGAAAAGCATTACAGGTGAATTAGTTATTAATTATGATGGTTCAGTAATAGACTGTACATCATGAAAGAGTGCTCACTACCTTAGTCTTGAAACATTTGTAATAACCATTGTTTATTTCTTTTACTAATCCCCACTGCAACTCCTGTGTCCCTTGAGCTCAAGAGACAAAGTGTTACCGGATCTGTTGTAGCAGAGTGCTCCAGGGCTCTGCTACCTGTGTTTTGTTATGGCTTTCAGTGTTTGTTAGTATGTTTATAGGGGAAGATGGTTCTGTTGCTTCACTAAAAATGTATGGTAATAAAGAAGGGATCCGTTATGCTGTGGTTACTTCTAGAAAACGCAAAACTAACTAGGCAGTTTCAGGTATCCGTCAATAATTGAGAACACTGGAGAAAGTGTCTGGAAACAAATCAGGATCAGAGCTTCCATTATTTCACTAGACATTTACTTCAAGAGAATTAGAAGAGGAAAAACAAATTTTACTGCAGTAATGGGCAGAAATTACTCTTGTGTGTGGTGGTGGGTTTTTTTCCTAACTCACTGTAGAAAATAAACTAATGAATAACTAACATTTTCTTCTATCTGTAGTTCCTGTTGGTATTTTCATTAAAGTAGTTATTTTTAATTTTTATGTGCTTACTTTTGCCTGGAAAATGTGCTCAAACATCAAAATGTGCAGTCATTTTGAATGAGTAGTGAAGAATGTTACACTATTTGCTGTTGGCAGTCTTCCTTTTTTTGGATATAAAGTTGAAGGTCTTGGTCTTGTGTTGTTGGTTCCATGATTTTCTTGTGAACTGGAGTCAAAGCCAGTTAAAATAAAATTACTAAATTTCATAGGAGTTGGATCAGGCTTTCTGAAAAAAATAAAGATTTGAGATCTGATACTCTAGCAAAATTCTAACCTTTGGCTCTGAGTGTATAATTTAGTTAGGGTATTTTTATATTTTCATGTTACTAGCTCTCTGGCAAAATAATTTGTCTTTCTGAGGAGATACTTAAATATTGCATGGCTTATCTGGTGGCTGGTACATGCCATAGTTTTGAAAATAGAAGTTGATAGTAGTGAGCTGCTTGGTTGTAAAGGTGGTGATACAAGACTTCTCCCTTTGCATTTGTACATCAGGTCCTTCACCCTTGCTCTTCTCTTCACTTTTACTTAGAGTGAGCAGCAACTGCAAGTGATTGGAGAGGGCCAGATGGGTGCTGTCAGGTCTAGGAAGCAGGCAGGTAGTGGAAGTCAGGATCTACCTTTTCATCCTGAGTTGACTGCAGAGGTGACTGAGAGACTTCCCTTGGGGTTATTTGTACACATATACCTGCACTGCTACTCAGGAACAGTCTTTTAATGAAGAATCTGCTGGTTACCACTGTGAAAATACAGTACTCTTCCTAAAAGTACATAATGGTTGAGATGTACTTTTCAGTAATGATGATTTTGTCACTTATTTGTAGAGTTGTTCTGAATGAGATCTGATTCTCGTTGTACAGACTATTGTAAAGACACGCAATACGTTTCTTCCAAAGGGCTTGAATTAAATAAGCAAAGACAATGAGACATGACCCAAGCTGCTATCCATGGGATCATCCTGTAGGTTGTTACAGGGCTATCTGTATAGCCCTTGTATTTCAGATCTCTATTCCAAATGCATGGATATTTGAGATGAGCTTTCTAGTGCACACAATTGATTTAATGTATTAAACTGTTTGCTTTTCAAATTATATAAGTTAGCGGTAAGCATAGCCCTCAGAAAAATGAGAAGTGAGTATTCAGGTTGTCAATGTGTATTCAAATGTCAATAATTCTTAATACTAAAATATTAAAAATAGTCTAGTTTTTTATATGCTCTCATTTACTTATCTCACTAGTTGCACTTTGTACTTCTGTCAAGAAAATATTATGTGAATTGTATGTGGTGAAGTCTGGTTTGGTCGTTGTTTTTTTTTTTTTTTTTATTTGTTTTGTTTGGTAGTTTTTTAACTGAAGTTATGTGCTTTCTCAACCATTTTTTTTCCTAAGAATATACTCATGAAAGCGGAGTCTTTTGCTTCCAGAAAGGCCGTAATTGAGAACTCAGTATTTGAAGAGGCCGGAGAGCAAAAAAGATTGTGAATACCATTTTAAAGCATTATAGTAATGGATTTCCTTGATCTGCCCTTCTCCTTTCTCTCCAGAAGAACCACAAACAAACAAACAAACCTTCTGGAATGAGGAGGACCAGGAACAGTTTCAGTCCCAAAGCAGGAAGTGATTATTGTTTTAGTAAGTCATAAACGGGAAGAATGGCTGAAAATGAAAGTATAATTTTTATTTATAACTAGGCACTCCTGCAAGTGACAACTCATCTCATTTTTCATGTGAACTTCAGTTTATTTTGTTTTCCTCCTTGGTAATTCCATTGATTTCTAGAGCATAACTGAGCAGTTAGGCTATTGTGCACTTCTTAGCACCAGCCTACTTAATGGCTGTTCGTGCACCTGTTGGTGTGCAAACAAAAGAACAACATATCGTGGAGTTCTGCAAACTGCCATCCTTAACTTTCAATCAAAATACAACAAAAAAGGAAGAAGAAAATTCAAACTGGAAACATTCTGTGTACCAATAAATAGGTCACTTACAATTTATATGAAATACTTTAGATGACCAGATGGTTACAGAGTTTTATCTGCATAATTTGTATTTGGTGTGTACATCTGAGGGCATGAAATAGCTGTGAGCTGTGAACACACTATGTTCCTTTTGGGACCCAAAGTAGAATACCCTTATAACAGAGAGCCAAATAGTGGGGGAACTCAGAATTTATTGCTTTCATGAACACCTGCACATTGGTTTTTGTTTTGCTTTTAATTTGTCTGTATCTGAAAGTGATGTAAGCAGCATCTGGTTATTCTTATTTAGTATGCCTATGCTGCCAAAAAATCAACAGATTCCTACTGTACTGCATTTCAGAACTAATGAAGACATAATTATATCCCTGAGCAGGAGGAAGGAATTATGCTTTGTTGGGGACTAGACTAGAATAGAAAGAAAGTAAAAGAGCAAAGGAGTATTTTGAACCAAGTAAGAAAAGTGATCGCTTCTGTCAAAGATCTGGTATTTTTATTTGTTGCCAGTTGACTGAGAAAATAATGCAGCAGTAGAACCTGCGTTTCTTTTGAAAATACGAATGGCTTAGGTAGAAGGAGAAGCTTTTTCCCTTTTAATTTTATGTATCTGCTTTGCCATTTTTTTCACCTTCTGCTTGAAACTGATGTACTGATTTGTAGATTAAAAATAACCTAATAATTAAAAGCAGGATAGGTTCTTCATTGGCCTTGTTGGTTTGTTTTACATATATTTTTGAAAAACTCTGAAAAGTATTTGTCTAATGTGCTTGAAAAGTCATTTATTTCCTGAAAAGGAATTTACTCATTTTTGTAGGGAGCACATGTTTTTGAAGTAAGTAGTGGTAGAAATGCGTACAATTACCTACTTTTATTTCAGTATTGGGGCTTGTAGTGAGTGGGGAAGGCTGGGGATTATCTGTCATTGGAGATGGTCACAACTTGTCTGTACAGGGACTGGAGCCACTCTGGTGAAGTTAACCCTGCTTCGAGCAGGCAGGGGACGAGGGCACCTTCAGGGGTTTCTTCAAACCGTATTATTCTATGATGAGAAGATTATACCTGATTTTATGTAAAAGGTTTGTGTCACCTTTCTGGGAGTCAGCAATCCTGTGTATGCTACCAGCGGGTCTCCGTGCCTTCTTGCTCTTGTGTATTCCTTCTTCTTTTGACAATATTGTAAATTGATGATGAGGAGATCATGGAGGTAATTGCTGATAAGTGTTTCATTCTCACAGTGTGCCAGCTACTACGATGCAGGTAACAGTTTAGCTGCCTGCTAAAGATAGGTTTCCTTCTGACTTGAAAAGCACAGTTGTCTTCATCTACTAACAGATTCCTGTAACTTCCCTTGCATTATCACTGGTCATTGGCCAGTCAAACTGTGTTACTGACTGAACTAAAAGATCTGTAGAAAAAATGTATTTTTCAGTCCAGTTAGCCTACTTAGAGGTGGAAGATGGTAGGATGGCTTGATTAGGGTCACTGTTTTCTTAAATCAGTGAAAACTGATAGTACAGTTGTATCTTCAGGATGGAAGGAGCCACTGTGAGAAGGCATCCTATGGCATCTGTGTATCCTTTTAAAATTTCTGAATAACATAGCTTGAATGGGATGGGGGGAGTAATTAATGGCTTCAGCATATAGTATCTCTATGACTATTGAAATTTCTTCAGTGACTGTTCTTTTGGATCCCCTATGACCATAAGTAAAATAATTTTGCGCTAATTTTCATTTGTTAGTCAAGGTGCATCTTCACAATGTGGTAATTTACGGAAGAATCAGAGAGTTTGCTCACCCTTTAGTATAGTATGTGATGATGGTGATTTAAATTAATTTGAAAGTTACTGCATTGTTTTTTTCTGTTCTGCATGTTAAATGCAAGATTGGTTAGAGAGTAATTCTTCCAGAAGAGATATTCCATTGCAACTCTTAAGTTTTGAGCTGTAAATTTTGAAGCTGATTTTTTTTTTTCTAAACTCAAATGTAATTTACTCTGTTTTAGAACAAATGACAGCATCAGAGGGAGAATTGTTACTGGCCATCCTACAGCCAGTTAATTCCCTTGAAGTAGTATTCATGTATCTTACCCAAGCTTTCTGATGTATTTTAAAGAAGAAATCCTTAAAATGGCTGTGTAAGTGAGCTAATACAAATAAAATGGGATAAACACAGGTAGAAAATAAACACTTGTCCTGTTTCTCAGATACCTAAATGTATCCTGTTGGAGAACTGGGAATCAGCTCTTAAATTGAATTGAAGACCATGCTGGATCTTAGTCATGATAATTCATGAGATGGTATATACTAAAATTGCAAACAAAATATTAGGGAAAATAGTGGGTTTTCTGAAAAAGTTTGAGGCTATCTGTAGCACATTTGGATTTGGGGCAGGGGAGGTATGGTCTGTGTGTCAAGATAAACGGTAAAAAAGAAAAATAAAATAGGGAGGCATTTAAAAAATAAAATACACCAACAAAAACAACCTCTAAAAATTTAAAAAATCGTTTGGGTTTATTTGTCTAAAATATTTGTAACCTATAGATGTGATGTAAACTCATAATTTTGTCAAGTCAGATTGTCAGACAATTGAGATTAAGCCAACTGGAGGAATATTAAGTGTGATTAGCAGATGTTGGGGGACATAGCCTGTTTCAGATAAAACTGAAAGTTTGGTGGTCTGAATAACCTAGGTAGGATAGTATTGGCTTAGTTTGGGAAAATTCAAGTAGCTCTTTGCCATTCTCAATTTTTTACAAATGACACGCATGAAATTACTATATTCTACATTGCCCTAAATGCTGTTTTGGTGTGTTTGGATTATCAACTCATGGTAGGAATGTTCTTTTAGTCTATAAAACATTGAGACTCACTTGTGGTGCTGTACAAGTTAATATTTTAATATTAAATTTAAACTGATTTTGAGTCGCTGTATTTATAGGAAGATGTAAATTAGCTATGTGAGGTGACCTGTTACAGGCTGATGATTTCCACAACAGTGGCAAATAAAAGTCTGGTAAAATTTGTATGGCAGAGGGAGCAGAAAAGAGCAGCCAGGTGGTCACCAGGTTGCCTGGAGCAACAGCTGTGCTAGCCAGCTTGGAAGAGGTTTGGCAACTCTGCCTGGCAGGCCTGCAGCCAGAAGTTGTTAAGTGCTGAAGAAATCTAAGTGGGGGATTTAAGGGTAACCTGTAACAAGGGAAAATGCAGGGTGAGACTTGCTTTGCTGAAAAAGTACGTGGTTTTAAAAAGCACTGAAATACTACCCCCTGCTGTTTCTGATGCAGCACTGGAATACCTAATGCTTCAAAAAGCCACATTTATACATGGACTCTTTTAGTGCTTTGTTTTCTTTTTAGCATAACATACACAGTAAAACCCTGAAGTATCACATGCCTCAAAAGTAGTCGGCCTTGATTGTGACTCGGTAGCACAGGTTCTGTTCAGCTTTGCACTGAAAGCGGGACCTCTGCGTTTGTTTTGAGTGGTGAATGCAGCCTGTCCTCTGCAGAATACACTACTTTCGGAGTACATAATGAAACTGCTGAGATTTTTGTACGCAAACTCATTAATTAGTTTGAATTGAAATGAATGAAGAATTGGATTGAGAAATGTAACCTTCTGTTTCAGTATCTTTCGAACCTGAATTAACTTAGGAATGGCTGATATAAATTTTTCAAACCCCAGATGTGGCCAAAACATATTGAAGTCTTTTATATAGTACCTTGAATACTTTAGCTTGTAGTTACCCTGAGCTGCTTGCTACTATACACAATAGTCACAAAGATCAGATAAATAGCTAAGGTTGTGTTAACTGTGACATCCTGCGACTTCAGAAGTAATTTCACCTGTTGCTTCCGTAGTTCACTTGTGTTTAATTCCAGGGGTTGAAGGAAGTCAATCAGTTCTCCTTCATAGATTAAGTCATGTTTTCTGTTCATCTAGAATTTTGGTAGTCGTATGCTATCTCAGCAGGTGAAATCGCATGTCTGTTACAGTTCTTCTGAACACTGATGCTTGTAGGGCTGTTGTCCAGTAAATGCAGATATAGGGATTTAGGAAGTAGAAATACCCCTTTCTTCAGGATTCCTTTCCTGCTACAGGAGAAAATAAAGTATCTTTTTAAAGGACAGATTGGGCTACAAATGCTGAAAAAACACTGATCAGAATGTTCAGCTCTCATTATGTTTAATAGAGCTCAGTGAGACAGAGTTAAGGTTGTTTTAATATTTAATCTCTCAGTTTCTGTGTCTTAAAATGTATGGATTTCTCTTGAGCTAGTTCCTGGTATTTGGTGTAACTGCAACATTCCTGAAACAACCAAACCCCTTAATTTTATTCATTTATTTCCGACTTTAGTGAAACTAGAACAGAGCTTAGTGTATCTTTGGATATGACATATGAAAATGATAATATAAAAAAAGTATTGCTTTCAGATTCAGGATGCTTTCTGAAGCATAAATGAAACTTCACAAGAAGATGACTATTCGCATTTTGTAGTTAGGGAAGTGTATCTGATTCTTTGTATCTATTCCTGCTGTAAACAAACTGTGTAATGTTAATTTACTACTTGAAGTAAAAGGGACATTAAGTGATTTCCTAAAGCACTTGAAGAAATCCATATGTAAACTGGGATTAGATTTTAGTTTTAGTGATTTTTTTTCCTCATCTCCCTTATTTAGTGTGGCTTTTGCTACAGGGGGACTACTGCAAGAGTGCAGCAATGGGGATCAGGGAAGTGCTTACTTTAGACACTTAAAAAAAATAATAATCTGAACTTGAGCACTGTCTTGATATTTCACAAGATCTTGTACCATGTTTCTTTTAATAGTATGAAATCCTCTTTAATAATTTTATCAGAATAGTTTGGTCTGACAGTGGTTTGGGGTTTATTTTATAGAAAACAGGAGAAAAATAAGAGTATGCCTTTTTTTAAATGGAAGGTGCAACATGCTAGTTTTCTGTAATCATCTTTAGCCTGTCTTGCCCGCTTAACAGTGTGGTAACATGAAAGATGTATATTGGTACCAGTGCATCTTGATGCCAATATTTTGTCATTGTATTTCTTCTTTTTGCATAATAAGTATTTCATAACCCTTAGAAAGTTGTTGTTTGGTTTGTTTTTTTTTTTTTTTAAATTTTTGTTTGTTTGTGTGTTTGTTTTCAGTGCAAATGTTGATACAGTGTTTTCTACGTATTTTTGAGTGGTGGAAGTATTTTTCCTTTCTTTACCTTATCCCCTCCATCCATCTGCACACATTTACTGCTAAGTAAGAAGGCTTGAAAGTTTAATTTGAGGAAGGACTGGAAGAAAAATGCTTTGTTTGATCTACAGAAGAGAGAGCAAAACAGAGATGTCATAGAGTTCTTTAGTATGTGAAAGGACCTACTATAACACTAAAACTTCTTTTGTGTCTGTTGGAGGTAGATCAGTGGGACAAGGAGCAACAGAGGGGGTGGTTGGAGCAGGTGAGGTTTACATTAAATGTTGTTATTCTAACATAAGCAGTGGATATCGATGCAATCACTTCAGTGTAGAGATTCAGTGGAACCTCCCTCAGTGGCATTTTTGAAACATTAGACTGATGTTTGCCAGGAAGGGATCCCTTCAGATTGGTACCTGTAAACAATCTTGGGATGATGGACAAGATAACCTTTTAAAAGTTATTTCTATCCCTGTTTTCTAGGTTTCCTATTTTTTTTGGCTCACATCCCAGCTTTTCTAAAACTCTATGAGTATCAATGATTAAATAAAGTGATGAGCATTCATTGGGTGCCAGCCACTTTAAGGAGATATTAAAAGCCTTTTTTCCCCCTGCTCTGGAATTGTTTCATATTTCACAGAAAATCATTAACAGATACTTCAGTCTCTGTAGTATGTGTGTTGGTTTTTTTTTTAATATTTTTTGTTGTCAGGATGTTCTATGATTTCTCAATTAAGATAATTATACAAGTAATAATAAATATTCTTGTATGATAATACTATCTGATTGAAGCACAATACTTTCTTTGCAATGTAAAGTTAGACAGTATTAACTTAATCATAATATGATATATTCTACAATTGATTGTTCTGTCCATAGGTGTTATGTCCTCAGCATTTTAGGGGGAAAAAAAAGGGATTATTAATTATACTGAACTCAGGTCAGTAGTGGATTGCATTAACATAACTGTTAATGTGACTATTGAACTTGCAGCATGAAATGTGAAGTGGAAAGCTGGCTGCATGGGAGACATTCAGCTGATGCAAGAGAGCTACTTCTTACTGGTCTTCTGGTGTGTTTGAACACCATATGGTTATTTGCACTTGAAACTTAGCAAAGTAGGTGTTTCAGCTTTTAGAGTAGCCATTCCAATAAGGTTCTAAGAGTAAATACGGTTTGTATCTGCATTAACATATGATGGTATTAACCACTTCTAATTCTGTTTTACTACTGCTAACTCATCTCCTGCACAGTGCTAAATTTCCTGTGCCTCGTTTGACACATGAGCAGCATTTTTAAGTGATCACACAAGTAAGACCAGTGCTACCTGAATTAAATAGGAGTTTTTGCTGTTACTGTCACAAATAATGATCCATGACTGCAGTGGTAAATCTGAAAGGTGCCGAGGATAGGCAAGGCTAAGAAGTGATTTTTGTAATTAGTAGACAGGAAGTTGGAAGTGCAAACTTGCTCTAAGATCGCAGGAATATTGTTTGGGAAATAGGGAATAAGTTCTTCTTTTAAAATTTGTGGAATGTTCAGAACAAATTTATAAATGTGTATAACTTTAATTCAGCAGTAAATATTTTTTTTTTAAATTTGCAAAACATGGTTACAGGATAAATGACAGGTGTACCACTGCTCTTTTGGGTGTACTATTTTGCATATAAAAATTTGTCTGTTAAAAGTGAAACAGTATATTGCACATGATGATCTCAGTCTAATTTTCCCATTATTGCCTGCTGGCAGTACAGAATATGAGTGTGGTATATTGTGTTAAATTACTGATGTCTTAGAAAAGATCCATTATTTTACTTGAAGGCAATGTGAAGTTAAATGAATTCTAGCCTGCTCCATGAATGTTGTTTTCTTCTTCCGCTCTGTGTCATGGTAGCTCATGCATGTGTTCACTCTGGATTCAAAACTGGTCATCCCACTTGTCCATTCTGTCAGTCATAAATGCACTTGTTGTGTTAACACTGAATACAGTCTCGTTAAAACACAAGTCCAAGCAGCTATTGCAATTGTTTTCATAGGTAATGTGTGGAAATGTGTATCTAATTGTTAAAATTCTACTAAAAATACGTAGGAGTTACTACTTTTATGAAGATTGTTTTTCATGTGATTTTACTGCATGTCTGTCTTTTCCAAGAGCTTTGGAACCTGTTGACCAAATTCAGCCATGTTTGATACAAAGAAATAAGCCTCAAATTCCAGTAACTGATTTGATAATCAGCAGATACGTAAAGGAAAGAGACCCTAGAAGCGTTGGCAATGAGAGAGGGTTAGGGACAACTTGGACAGCATGCATTCCAGGTGAAGTGGCTTTCAACAGCCCACACATACCAGCTCGTGCGTTGCTTTGAACCACTTGTAGCACATGGTGGCCCTTGCTCAGTACGTCGGAGAGGTGGGAGTGCTCTGCAGGTCTGTAGTAGGCACAGAAGGGAGAAAACAGTGACTGGTAAGTGTGAAACGAAGAGAGTTGAGGACAACTTAGAGTATGTTGAACTGTTTGTGATAAGGATTTTTGCTTGGGCCAAAGGGAGAAGTAAACATGTTAAACAGAATATGAGGAATATAAAGCACAAATCCATGACCGATTATTTCCATTCCTCATTTGTTTTCTGTTGAGTCTTCCCTTACTTTGCTACTTGACTTATAGCTTTGGGGTTTTTGTTGTTGAAGTTTTTGGTGTTTAGTAACCTGCTGGCGCTAAAGAACAAACAGAATTACAGAAAATTATCCCTCTTACTCTTGATGTCACAGGATACAGATACGGAAATGTGTATAGTTAAAATATAGTTTTAAATATAATATAGTTTTAAATATTTGGCTTAGTATTTTGAAATGCCATGACTAACTGGCACACGAAACCAAAGAACTGTAAGAACTGAAGAAACACATGCTTGCAGAGCTTTTCATTTTGTATAGAAAGTATTTTCTTACTACAAAACCTAGGTTTTAAACAAAAACTTACAAATAACTGCTTTACCAAATAGATATTACAAAAAGTTAACAAATCTTCCACCAGGGTGCAGTCTCTTCTAAGGATTTCTAACACCTTCAGCTAAGTATCTGCATTTTGCATGTAAATATTATTTTCTGCTGCAGCTATTACAGGCAGACAGTTAACTTCATTTTTTGATATGCACTTGGCTGTTTAATTGTGTTTTCTCATCGTGTTTAACACCTGAGACAAAATTAGATGGGATCAGTTTGATGATAAAGTAATATAGAATCAGCAGATTCCAACTGAGGAAAAAAAACCATGTCTGTCTCACTTTTTTTTTTTCTCTAAAATAAAATACTTTCCCCCACCCTTTCTCCATTCATTAAATAAATTCACTGTTGCCTTGCGTCAATAACTGGACTCAAACAACAGTATTGTAGGAGTTAACTTTTTAATTTCAAGTTAATAGGGTGTTAACATCAAAGTTTAATTGTGAGTATTTAAATTCTTTAGACTTCTAAGTAACTGGCCAAAATACTGTCCCCGCTGATGGTTGATATTTAAGTATCATTCTTTTAACTGTGGGTAAAGTTGCAAGTCGTAGGATGAAACCTGATCCATTTGCCATGTCTGCAATAAAAATATTTTAAGCTGTTGATGTTTGTCTTTGTTAGGTATATATTAAGCAAATGTAACTTATTATTATTATCATCCTAATTCTGATTCCTAGAAGCTATAAATAGTCATGCTATGTAGCATTCAATATACTAGAAAAAATGCTCATAATTTGGCTTGCCAGTAGAGATTGTTAGCAATAACTGCTGTAGCCAACGGCCATTTGATGAATGGATTAGATATTTCATTGTATATTTGTTGTATAGATATTTCTGTTTTGACTTGCTAAGAGGATGGTATAAATCACTTGTGCACGTTCATGCACAAGTCAGACTTAACTATGTCCCAGGCCAGTTCAGTTTTCTTTTGGGACAAGTATTGTCAAGGGTATTTCTGTGTTTTAAAAGCATCACATCTTCCATTTCAAATGTGCCATTCTTTTGGCTGCTGGCTATTACTGTTCACATAAGGAAGCGTTACAATTTCTAGTCTTGACTGCGCCAGGGTGTTTTCAGAACTTAGAAGTGGATACTGTGAAATAATGTTTGGACCCAACATATCGTATATTTGGTAGTGTTTGAAAGCCAGTAACAAACTTTCTGTCACAGACCGGGTTTTAGTGTGGGGAGATTAGGGGTGATGAGGAATAAGAAGAATTTCCCAGATAAATCTTATTTCTTGCTTAATTCAAAGATCCTTATTAGATACTTGAAAGTAAAATAATCCTCATTCTTATCTATGGAAGAGTTGCTTTAAAAAGATCAAGTACTGTAATGGGTTACCAGTGGTTAAAGAATGAGCTCCTGCTTTTTTCTGTACACGGCTGTGAGCTCTCACCGCTTTTTTGATTTTTACTGTCTCTAGCATTTTGTTTATTTATCTCCCCCCCTGAGATTTGATGAAGTTTATTGCCATGGAAAAACCCCTAATACAGAAAAGGCAGGGTATCTTGCCAGTTTTCAGTGAGTAGGGCTGACTTGGAGAATAGTTGGCATGTCAGAGCCTTTAGAGAGTAGTATAGCAGCAGTAGTAGGGATGGTATATAACACAGCTAGGGGTGAGGGGGAAAGATGGCAGTGGTCTGTTAGTTTGCGTATTCTGAGTTGTGTAACTTACCCTGGCTTGAGCTGCTTTTCCAGAGCAGCATAACTTGATCTAACTTCTGTCTCTTACAGTTACATCCTCCTTTGTGCCAGCTTTAGTGCTCTTCTGACCCCAAATTCAGCTGCTTCAGTCACTATACTTGAAGAAACCTCTCTATATGCACATTCAGATGTAATTCTGCATGTGTATGCATACCTACGCGCTTTTTAAAAATAAATACTTTCTGCCACCTCAGTGTTTTGAAAGGGCTTAGCACTGGGTCAGACCAACACCAGAGGGAGCAGCGATGCTTTGCCGGGGAAAGTATCAGTATAGCAGCTGCAGTTAGGGCTGCTTCCTTTGCTGTGAACCGCGTTCACCAGTCTTAATAGACTTGAAAAAAAACCCCAAAAAAACAAACAAGTGTGTGTGTGTGGAAATACCCCTGTCACTTCTCGGTATGGATTTGTGCACACAACGTGGGTTTGTTTATGCTTGAACTCCGAAGATGATCAAGACTGTTTTTTAACAGCTCTTCCGTTGAACAGCTAATTAAGGAATTGTTTGCTTTTTGATTGTTTCATCAAATACATTGGTCAAGTTTTTAATTAAAATTTTTTTGGGGGGAGTGTAGTAGATAACAAGTTTTATCAACTACTGCTGTCTTAAATACTTTTTCATTAGGGAGAATAAACATTTTTACTGCATTTTTGGCTATGAAGCAATAATTGAACCAAGGTAGCACTATATTGAAGATAAAACAATCAGTGATTTTTTTTTTTTAAGGTTAGTTAGTAACTTGAGGTACAGCTTAATTTTAACTGTCTGCTAATTTGTGTGACAGCTATAAATTCCTAGCCTGTATTGGGGGTTTTGTTTTGTTTTTAATTAATGAAGCCAAGCTATGTAAGGGATGGATCTTAAAATAGTGAGACATTAGAAAACCCGATTAAAGGTTTCCATGTCATTAAAGGAATGCCTAAGGTCTAAATCCTTTACTAGAATCGAACCAGAGTATTTTTAAAGCAGTTTAAAGATGAGATGTAACTAAATTGACTTTTATTCAAGTTATCTTTCAGTTTTGTGCGTGTTGGTTGTATTGTTGTAAAACAGTTAAAAGTGGTAGGAGCCTTCCAAGGCCCCATGAAGTGAGGGTGATTGGGATTAAATACACGGTTATAAAGTATTATTATTATTTTTAATAGCATCCATTCAGGGGATCTGTTATTGTGGCTGCGGCAATTAAAAAATAAAAACAAATTAGTTAAAAACAACTCGCCACCCCCCAGTAAGAACAAAAACCAACGTAAGCATGTGTTACACTGAAATTATTCGACAAAGTTATGAGATAAATCTAGATTGGATCCTAATGGTGCTTTTATAAGCCGGTTGGCTCGTCTTCCTACTCCTCCCTCTCTTGCCAGTGCCATAGTCCAGGGTGAATTGCTCTGTAGGTTGCTGATGCAGCCCTTTGTATAGGGTGGAAATGCCCCCACCTCCTGCCTGAATGTGATACTGGAGAGGTCTGTGACGAATTAGCACATGCTTTGCCTCCACATCCGTGTAGTTTAATTACTGTGTGGGCAGCCTGGCTGAGTGCATGGAGGTGGTGACTCTGCTGCAGGAGTACAGACATCCCTCCAGGGCCATGGCACCTCCTGTTTGGAAAAACCTCTGGCTTAAGGAAGGAACTTTGCACGAAGCTGCAGCTCTATTTCCCAACTCCATAGGGTGAAGCTGTGGTAGAAATTGTAGGTGAAGGAGCTGAGCTGGAGGAGCCAAGCTGGCTCCACTCTCTCTGCAGCTGATAGTTCTTGAATAAGTTTTAAGCTCGCTCAAATAGTTTGTAAAGTTATACTAATTAAGTAGGCCACAAGGTCACATAACAGATGTGTGATGTAACATGAATAATCTGCATAAACCCCAACTGCATTGCTTGCGTGCTGTTCGAATGAGTACTAGTAGGGCCTTTCTGAGCAGATTTCGGAGGCTATTGGTTCTGGCAGACACGTAGTAATAGATGTAAATCAGCTGGCTGAAGCTGTTGCTGTTATGAAGCTATTATGTTACATTCGCCCCACTTTCCAAGCAGTGATGTCAGATGTGCTCATGAATAAGCTCTTGAGCCACCCAACTATTTTCAGGTAAAATTGTCTCTGCTTCCCTGAATATGCTGGGCTGAGAGCAACAGTGATTCATGAGCTGATTCAGGAGCGCATCAGATGCCTTCATTTAGGACAGCCACATTTATCAAAAGGGAGGGGTGGGCAGCTGGTGGTGACAGCTTCAGTTGTCTGATTTTTATCTGCTGGTGAATGTCTGTCAGCACCTTATGGTAGTTTGCTCAGTCTAAGGCTAAATCTCAGGTCAATATCTGACAAATGTATTGGTGCTTGTTAAAGTACAATGTGCCTAACATTGTAGCACAACTTGATGCTTGCTAAACATCACAGTTTACAACCCTAATTAAGAAAGGGCCAGTCTAGTTGTAGTGTAGACAAGTCTGAAAGTGTTGGGTTTCTAAGACAGGAAAGTTACAGGTATGGTACAGATCTATCTCCCTATTTTTCCGATAATTTCTAGGGATACACATCTGGTAGTAAAAAGAAGTTTGACTCTTTGGAAAAATAGGGATGATTCTGAAATTACATCTTCAATTTAACTTCATGGCAGGGGCTGCATTCTACGGCATGCTTGTAATTAAAACTTTTTACCCAGTGTAAGTTGTTGCTTATCTTTTTGTTCTTGAAAAGGCTAATTAGCTAGTCATAGTCCCTTGTTCCTAGATTAGCCACAGGCTATTAGTCGTAGGCTTTTTTTTGATCCTAGCCTGGCGTGAGGTCAAACAAATTTGAAGCTCTCTTGTAATTGCACTCAACTGTATATTACAATAGTATACCATATTTTACATCTTTTTGCATTGTTAGTGAAAAGTATATTTATTCTTTGTGCTCCCTTTTAACATGTTTTTTCCCGTCAACAAATTTAAGGCCATTTCATTGATGTATTTGTAACATAGCAACTGAAATCTACCTTTGTAGTGTTAACTTTTTCTTTTGTTTAAATGGATGTCAGTATTTCATGATATTACATCATTTTGATGTATGCATGGCTAAAAATAAAACAACGGAAGTTTTAAGCTTCTTCATGTGCTGTTTCAGATTACTAGTGATCTCGTGCCACAGGCAGCAACAGTGCAGGGATGATGTAATCACTGCTCTAACGGGGAGGGGGGGTTGTTGCATCATGAAATTACTGGAATTGACTTTAATCACATCCTAATTTCAGTCAGCAATTGTAAACCTGAAATGAAACGAGGTACTTTCATTATGTTTACACTGTAAACTTTTTAGTTATTTTACTTAAAAAACATCTCAAGGATAATACAAGTTTGAAATCGTAGACAGTAGTCTGAAGAAAGGCTTCCAGAAATCCTTCGTCCTCCTTCCTGCCTTGTCTGGGGCAGGAGAAAGTATAGAAAGAATATGCTGGGAGATGTTCTGTTGCTCCCTAGTAGTTTTCTTAAACAACTCAGAAATTTCTTATCTTGATGACGTTTGCTGTGTTAGTCCATAAATTCTTATGATGCCATGTGGCAGAAGGCTGTGCTGGGGGATTGCAGGACTGGGCAGAAATGCTGGGAAGGATGTGCAACTGCTTACAAGGATACTGGTGCTGAAAAGTTACTTCTAAAAGTATATACCTTTGATATTACTGAATTTGTTAGCCTAGAAGGACATGAGATTTGGTAAAAGCTACTTGTAATTACTGTTAACTTCAGTTTTTGTCATCAGTCTGTTTTGTAGTTTTCCAAATGTGAAAAAACTTGAGGGCTCATTTGATGAGACGTTTTTATCACAGAGATTTATGTTCAAGAAGCTACTCCAGTTGTGCAGTACCTAGCTCTTTTAGGACTTATGTACATCGCAAAGTGCTGTATATCACTGTCCCCTTTTTACAGACGTTACTTAAAAGCGAAGTAACTTACGCAAAGTCAGCTGGCCCGTGGCAAAGCAGGGTTTTAACATGACTATGGTTTTATTCTTTGTTTTTTTGTTTTTCCTTTCATTGCAGTTTTTATAGTGGAATGGAACTAATTCTTAATGTTTAAAGAGTAGTCATTAGCAGCGCTGGCGAAGAAAGCCACGAATGTGGTGCTCACCTCCACCTGACTATTTTATTACACCGTTACAGGATCTTTAAGCGACTGTGAGAGAAATTAGCAGGCTTTTTTTCCAGCCTCCCCTCCATCATCTGTTACAATTCATAATCTTGCCTCTCATATTTCATTTCATTTTCTCCTTTGCCTCCTATTAATCTGTGCCATGCAAAAAGTTCCGTTTGTGCTTTCTGACAGGGTCAGCTGCAGCACACATACTACGGCCAAGCCACACACTAGGTGTGACAGTCGGTGTTACCTCCCGTCCCCACCACTGTGCATGCACACGGTCAGCATCCTTCCTCCTGAGGCCTTTCTTCTCCTCTGCTCTTTGGCTGACATGTGCTTTATCCTTATGTTGGACGTGACTTACTATATTTTTTTTTTTAATTTTGATTTGTTTTCTTGATATTCTTTCCACCTTGTTATAAGCCTACTGCGTTTAGGAAAAAGAGAGTATAGAGCTCGCCCAGTCTTCACTTCACCTGCTAAATCAGTGTTCTACTTCCACACTATCTCACTATTTTTTTACGGTCTTAAATCCCTTTCTTCTGTTTTTTTCCCTCTTTTCAATTTTTTTTTGTGTCTTCCTATAGTGTGATAAAATACTTACATGTGAGATTATTTTGATAAGATGTAACTTGATACATGCAGTTCTAAAGGTACTTTATTTCCTTTTTAAAAACAATCTCTTCCCTATAATGGCCACAGCATGTTGTTTTTAAGTCACCCATGTGTTGTGAAAACTCGCTGCCTAGAAATGTAGTTAGTTGCTTGTCTATCTTGCATAAGTTCGTTGTAATTCATCTGGCACGCCCCTGCTCCCAGGAGCTTTAAAACTTTTAAAAATACTTAATAATACTTTCCATATCCTTTCCCAAAGGAAGTTACCCAGAATAAATGTTCATATCATTTGGGGCATCCATTAGAGCCTCTGGTCCATTTAAAAAACAAAAATGAAAAAACTACCAGCAAACTCAGTTGCATATTTCTTTGTTGGTGAAGACACAGGGCAGCTTGCACAAGTGCTGCTAAAATTGGTTACGGGCTCTAGCCCATCTTTGTATTGGTCAAGGTTAATATAGCACAGCTTGTGTAAGACAGGGATTTGAGACTAATTTGAGACTAGTCAAGAAAAATGACTGTTAAACCAACCATCTCTTAAAATTTAACTACAGCTGTTTGCGATAGTAGTTTGAAATCGCAAGACGGCCTTTACTCTGAGGGCATAAACAGACTTCTTTGGGACCTGACAACGGCAGTCAGATCTGTCCTGGCTGATCATTACCCCTCAGCAGCTGGTGGGTCCGGCTTCCTCTACAGCCTGCTAACCTGAGGAATCTTTTGTAAATACCTTGTTGGTGACAGTACAACTGTCAGCCAGTTTATTTCAGCTGTTAGTGTTAGATAACTTCATAAACCAGCAGTTAACAGTTTAAAATTTGGCTGCTCTCAGCTGTTTGCTGCCAACTTCTGTGGGACTCAGAATTGTAACGGAAGTAGTTGAGTAGTTTATTGGGATCATTTCCTGCTGTTCTGCAGGCGAAATAAGCCAAGTTAGTTTAAAGAGTTTAAAAGAGTAGTTGAGCTAACCTGACTAATGTTGCCTGCAGCAGGATTGGATTTACTTGGCAGAGATTTGGGTAGGCTGATTTCCAGTAGATGGTGGTGGCTTCTGCAGTTGCTCCAACAGCTTCTGTACTGATCGTGTGCTTGGATGCGGTATTTCTTTTTCCAGTGGGAAGGATACAGTATGTCAGCACAGTTGTTTGAGCAGATAGGTAGTGCAATAAGCCCCCCACCCCCTTTTTTTTTTTAATTACAAAGACTCTTAATGCTTTATGTTAGAGAATATTGAAAGATATTTCTGGTTTACTAGAGAATTTACTAACTTTTATTCATGTTTTCAGCCAAACTGTATTTGGATGACAACTGGAGTTCCTGGTCTTTTTATTAAGTACAAAGTACCTTAAATGTACTGGATAGATTAAAAAGTTTTATTTAGGTATATTCTGTCTTAAAGATGAATTTGTTAAGTTAGGGAAGTTTGAAGTGTGGTTGGCGAGTTGTGAATTCTTGCTTGTCAGAGTCCCTATTTTCAGAGACATTTAATGATACAAAGAGATGCTAAGTAACATCTTCCCACAAGGCGGTGGGTGCTAGACTTGGGTGGGAAGCAGATGCTTAAGTGTTACGTGCTTGTGAAAACTTTTACTTGGCACCCATCTACTTGTTTGGGTCCTTACGAACCTTTGAAGACTACATGTCTTAGGGCTGGTACATCTTTTATTCACCTACCTTTTTTTTTTTTTCCTTCATAATTATAAAAGGGAAATAAAGTTTTCTTTTAAATTCCCACTCTGTGCATGTTTTGAATAAAGAAAATATACTTCATGCCAACAGGTAGGAAAGGTAAAAGCAAAACTATTCAGAGAGAAAGTGGAAAAAATGCCTGTGCAAAAAGTAAAATGTTCATATTCCAGTTATATTTGAGATGGACAATGTTGCTCCTAAAACATTGTGTAATACTGTGACTTATGAACTTTAAATGAACTCAGAAACTAGCTGGTTTTTCTTAAAGTTCCAAATATAATTTAAAAATTAGCAATTTTTCATGAATTAAACTTCTTGATGCACTTCATTGATGCCCTGTACTATTACTTTTGAATAACTATCTTTTGAATAAGTAACAGTAAGCTTAACCTTTAATGAAGACAAATGTAACTAAGCTTTAGTTTATTTTTATAAAAAAAACAGTTTAAAAAATCTGACTTAAATATAGTTGGAGAAATGGGTTTTGAGGTTGATGTTAAGTAGGTTTTATATTAATTTATTTTACTATTAAATTTGCAGGCTGAGTTTAGAAAAGGGCATTTTGTGCATTTCAAGACTCATACTATACAATCTTCTGAATTTATTGATTAAAGTGTTCCATGTAGTGGGGGAGATGCTATGTTTACGAGCACATTCCTGATGAACAATAAGTGCTTACATTTAAAAAATAATATAACTGCTTGTTCTATCCCGACGCTGTGTAGATCAAACTTAAGTGTACATTATTGAGAAGTAATTTGAAATTCGGCTTCTTGTATTATTTAAAAAAAAAAAAAAGAGCAAACCCAAACAACCTAGGAAATAGAGTTTTCGCTCCTCTTTCCTAGTGGATTGGTTTATTTGAATCCCATTTGTTAAACAATAGTCCTTATTTGTGTAAAATAGGATAACTTTTTTCCAGTTAAAGAAAAAATGTGTTGGTATGGCTACTGCCATAGGAACCAAGCACAACATGACAACTAATGCTGCCATAGTAAAATATGAACATTGTAAGTAATATGATCCTTATGACAGGGAAGCCATCCATGGTTTTTAAGTACTTTTCCTTCTCCTACATTACGATTGACCTAGTTTAATGAAAGGGATAGGCTAACACCAGTTTGTTGAAGAGATGACCCACAACTTACATAAATTTTATCGGTGCTATTATTGATCCTATTTACATGTTATGCTGAGAGCTGCATCTCTTTGATTCTGTTTTAGTTACAGGGAGCACTTTTATTGTGTTTTTATTAATATTTCTAAAAATAAAGTGGTTTATTCAAGAACATTTTTCAGCTTCAAGTACACCTCATGTATTACCAAATAGATAACTAACCTAAGTTTCAAAACTGTGTCATTTTAGAGCTTAGTAATTTTTATGTTGTGCTTATTTCTTTGTCACTTCTACTCTCCCTCGAAAAGATGACAACAGGCAAAGAATACTAGTGTATTGAAATAATTGTATTATTATATTATCATGAAACAGTATAAATAGAGAGTTGAGAACCTGTTGTTATCTGAGATCTAGTATGATGATGTTTAACTTGTGGTTTTCGTCTCTGGAACTTGCAGAAGAAAAGTTCAAAGAAAAGGAAACCTGTTGTTAATAGGCAATTAATGTGTTCAGTCCTTACTTCCACTAGAAATTTTGTAGTCAAAGATGTTGAGAACACTTGAGTTCCTATATTATGCCATTTCTTAATTTGTAAGATATCTGAATGTACCTCAGCATGTGTTAGATATTTTAGATATTTAAAATATAAATTACACGCTTTTTTCTTCCTTTACATAATCTGAAATAAAAGCAGAGAAGTGTATTATGACAATAAATCACTATGAAAAGGACCATTCTTTTGTGTGTGTAAATACTATGTCAAATCTTGATCTTAGTTATCTTGAAGCCATTTTTGATTAAATGAAAAGCTAAAATACCTGTGTTGATTTAATTGCTATTCTTGTGCATTTGCACTTTGAAGGTTTCTGCTTTTATAAGCACAGACGCTGTTATTAACCCTTGGAACAGAGGGAAAACAAAAGGATATCGGTTTCTTCAGAATATAATTTTATTAAAGGACTTAAAAATGTGACTCAAATTCTGTATTCCTGAGTCTTCAAAAAAGCAGAACTAAAAAGTTTTTTCACTTGCAACTTTTCTGAATTTTAGGGGTTAGAAATGAGCGGGACCTGAGCTGCTTTCGCTGTAGGTGTTCGTATCATTCTGAAAATGACAAGAATAGTGCCAATGCCACACTGGAACTGCTTGAAATATCTACTGCTGTAGGCTTTTCTACAGAAGCTCTTTTTTTAAAGAGAGAAAAAGAAATGAAAAATGGCATTGATTAAGGGGAATTGATTGTGACTTAATAGAAGGGAATATGTAAAGAGAGAACCCAATGCTCAAGAGATTCTTAGAAGGGGGAAAAAGGAGACAGGAAGAAAAGCGCTTTATCCCCCCTAATTTCTTTTGTTACAGGACAGGTTTTAAGATTCTCATACGTACTAGACAAAGACTTGAAAAGGTTGAATCTTTAAGAGACATCTTAGTAAGTTTTTTTTTAAAAGAATCCCAAAGGACTTCCATTTTTATACAGGTTAAGTTCTAGTAGTAGTGCCATCATCACAGTAAGGTGTGATCACCTTAAGGTAGTCCTTAAAGCAAAGTGTTGTATGTGGTTTGTTCCTTTCATTGTGATCTTTCCAGAGGGCTGGATATTATTGCTGAATTAAATGCTTTTTTGTGCTACTTAAGGATTTACTTTTTTCCCCAGCTGTTGCAAAGCATGATGTTATAAGTGAGCAGAAAATACCAAAGATTTATTTTTAATTTCTTGTTTGAAATTTATTTTTGGGAAAGTTTGCTCTTACATAGAAACGAGCTCCGCCTCTTGGTAGAAGGTTTCACTGTCCTGAAGAAGGATCTTGAAACTTGTCCAGAGTTTAGATGACACTGAGGTAGCCTGGTTTCAGAATACTGAGTACTTAAAGACCAGCATCATGTGGTGGTCTAGTTGGAAATTTAGGTAAAGTGTCTTCTGTGTAAATACACTGTTGTGAACCTATAGCTAGGTTTTCTGTCTTGACCAGATATTGTGCAAGTCAAGTGGAAGGGTGAAGGAAGCATAAGTAACAAATGCAGTCATTATATGCTGGAATAATACAGAATCGTAGAATGGTTTGAGTTTAAAGATCATCTGGTCCACCCCCCTGCCATGGGCAGGGACACCTTCCACTAGATCAAGTTGCTCAAGGCCCCTGTCCAACCTGATGGTAGCATTTAGTGCTGTTCAGAATTAATTTACAGTGTAGCAGAAGGCTCTGAGGGAAAAAACGATAACATTTAGATTATCAACTAGAAAAATGTTTGTTTACTTTCTTATATATTGCTTAATGCAGATATAAAGTGAATTTGTTGTTTTCCATAATGAACTGTCTTCAGTCTTAGAAGTACCTACTGTCTACGTCTTAAAAAGGTACACAGTATGTTAATTGCAGAGCACTTCTCTTCCCACAGATTATTTCCATTCAAAATAATAGCAATACAATAAGCCTTACTGGGTTTACGCAGGATTTGAAAAGGCTGGTCAATCCACAGTAGAGGATCAGGTTTTATCTCCTCTAAACCCCAGACCACCAGCAGGGACTCAATATCCTCCAAACCTTTTCTAATACTTAATATCTGAATACTGTTAATACTGTTTTTTAGCCTTCCTTTAAAATAATACAATTTCTCTTCCAGTATGCCCAACACATTTTTACTATCTGTCTGCTCAGTTTTAAATAAGCTTAGAGTTTGAGTGGTTTTACAACATATTTCACAACAGCATTCTCATTGAATAATTTGTTAGATAAAAGTAGGGTTGTTGGTTTCTTTTTTTTTTTTTCTCCTTCTAATATTCAAAATTTCTCTTCCTTCTGCCTTTAAAGCAATTTGCAATGATTGTCCTCAGTGCCTGAGACTGGTATTTCCCAACAGGAAATCTGATCTTTGGGCTTTATCTGTATTCATTATGCCTGTTTGTTCACTCTCTTTTGTCTTTGTATATGTTCTAATGGCTTTACATTACAGTTATACAAGGCAAAAAGAAAATGATTATAAATTCTTCATGATTATTATGTCACTGGTAATTTTAAAATCTTCTCCAAAGGAGTGACACTTCATCTATCGTTCCGCTTTCCCCATGCTGTGTCAGAATTAGTGCTAAACCAGAGGCCATCTGTGAAGCATTCAGTGTTTTTCTGGCTGTATCTGTATTAGTGAATTAAGTGTGTCTGAGGCTAATTGACACAAAATGTCTCATGTCCATACTCTTTGCCCCCAAACGGGGTATCTATGTCCAAATTTACGATGGGGAATGGTCTCCTGACCAAGGGTAGCTTCTGAACAGGGCCTTTAAATTGCTTGAAAGAATGCTAATTGGCCTGGACAGAAATTGTTTCAGGCCCTTTTCTAGTAGTTTAGTAGTACAGGCAGTTCATTTCCATGCATGGGAATGCTCACAGCACTGTTGGCTTTACCGGTATATAGATGTGTAGCCCTTACAGCTTTAGACAGCTAAATCAATATGTTACCTCTGTATCATCATCTCTAAATTTGTACTTAGCTGCATTCTCAGAATACACTGGGATACTTTAAACTCTGTAACTGCTTATTGTTACATCATCAAAAGCTGTAAAATTAGTCATTATTATTTGAGTTTCAGTCTGGATATGTTTGTGCTTATTTAAAACATATACATGTTTTTAAGTTGAATATTTTTATGAAGGTCAGCTTCCGTTCTTTCTTGCAAACTAATTTCTGGTAAGATCTTGAGTTAAAGAAGGGACTCGCTCTCAAGGCGGCTTTTTCCTCCTCACGTAGAACTTATGTTCCTATTGTGCAGAATCCCAGCAGGATCCTCTTAATCAGGTTTTTTTAAAATTCCATTCTCACTTTTTTAATGAATATTTGATCCATCTGGTAAATTCTTTAAGAATTAATTAATTTTCATGTTTTTGTTTGATTTACCACATAAATAGGGACATGTAAACTAGTACATTTGCTTTGATTATGTGGTCAAAGTGTGGAATACAGATTAGTAGAGAAATTGTAAATAGATTTAATTGCAGGAAAATACTGATTCATAAGATGAAGGCAGAAAAGCGCAACTGTTAAAACTGCCAATTCTGTGAAGAATCTTAATGATGAAATTACAGATGGTTACATGAGGTGTAAAAATGGCATAGCAATGTATTTTTAATAAAGATTTGTAGATTTGGTCAATTTAAGAAACAGCCTATAAGCATTACAAATCAGTAAATTCTATTTTTTTTTATTCTCTGTTTTATGCTTTTATTTAGTAACTGCTGAACAAGGCTAGAAGAAGTAGTGTCGAAATGCTTACTGGTGGGTGGGGGCAGGGTGGGGCTGGAGCAATTGCTGAAAGCTAGAAAACTTGCTTCTAGACTGCTGTTTTCATGAGATTTAAATCTGCCCTTACTGTTCTCTTGTGTAATGTCTTTCTACTTACCAAGCTTCCTACTGGAACCTTATGGTCCCTTCTTGTCAAAGTAATGCCGGAATGGAGCAAAGAATGTGGATTAATAGGCCAGGGAAAAAGGACCATTTTCCAATAATTAAGATAGAACTTTGGCTGTGTAGAGTCTGGACTTTGAAGCCTCATTCTAGAAACGGCTGATGTGTTTTGCATTAAAAGTGTTTGAATAACACACATAAGCAACATTTCTGCTAGCATAGTTACAATGAAATGTGCAAATATGAGGTGTTATAAATTTTTTGGTGTTTTAAGTCCTGAGAGTATTTTTTGCCTTTTCTGTGCAGCCTGAAAAACGTGTAATATTTCTAAAATTCAGAAACATGTAAGATAAGTATTTGTAGTTGAAAAGAAGTATTTAAGTCTTTGCAGATGAGACAGATTACAGTTTAGCAAAGTGCTTTGGGTAAGTGTGTACTTGTAAGTACGTGACGTGAGACCATATTTTGCTAGATTACGTTTTTATAGGAGAAATTTATTCTGCATAGCCAAGACAATGTGAGTGACTATTACCTTCTGTAATATTGTAGATATCTGTGTTATTTGTAATGGTTTGAGAGAAGCTCAAAGCACAGCAAATTGTTGGTAGGATAAATTCTTTTTAGGGCATTATTGCTGTGTAAATAACTTTTGTGTAATGGCTAGCAGGCAGAAAATTAAAGAATTTACTTCTCACGTACAAAAACCCCGTTCCAGTTTTTTCTAAAAACAGTAATGAAGTCCTTGAAGGTGCACAAGGGAACGGTTCTTAGTTTTGTTGTGCAAATACCAGCCCTGTATTTACATGTTCGGTAATGGAACTGTGAACTATAGACAACCCTCCTTAATTGTAGGGACTACAAGGCCAGTTTGCATCCTGAGTTTGGGTAAAAAGCTAAGACTGAATTGCCACAGGAATTTTCTCTTTAGTGAGAACAACTCTTCAGTCAATGCACTGACAGAATATTGTGTTGCTGTAATAAGCGTCATTTCTTTCTTTTGTGTTACCGGGGGGGGGGGGGGGGGTAAGCAAAAATCTTTCTCTATTTAAATTTCATAATAGTTAAATAATAAACATGAGAAGTAGTGGACAAATGAATCAATACCTGTTTATGATGCATGTAGTTTTCATAATATAGTTAGTTAAAGATTCATATGTTGCTTATATAGCTTTATAGGGCCAGTAGGTCTTCTAGCCAATTTAACACAACTACTCACGTTCACCATTCTGAAAGTTACACAACTTCGTACACAATATACATTAAATGTGCACACATGTATTAGCATTAAAATGTCTTTATGTATGTAGTTGCGTGTCTCAGGAAATACTTCTGGAACAGTCGGTTGTTTTGTCTGTGGTGCTCAAAGCGCATAATACGTTTAATGTACTTTTGCTTGTTTCTAATCTTGTGAGAGACTGTAAGATTTTTAGCTTTAATATTTGGCAAAACATGAGCCACTATTTTTAATGGAAGCCCCCAGCTTTAAAACATGCTCTAAGCTACCACACTGTGTAGGAATGATAACTTTATGTTCTAATTTTTTTAAAAATAGATATGTATTCTTTTATGTGTATATTTATACATATATTTTAAAAATATTTCCTCTTTAAATATACTTACTAGATAAGTATGTCTGTTGCTGTCAAAACACCACCAAGTCCTAGGTTATGTTTGTGAAAGAATGCACGTATACAAGGGATGTTTTTATTTTAGTATTTACTTTAACACTTGACTTACTGACCTAAATAGTGTTCCCTGAATGCAAATGTTTATGTTCTGTGTAGACTCTGTATTACAAGACACACTGTCTATAGTTAATGCTATATAGGAAACTGCATTTAGTTGAAAGTATTATTATTACTGCATCACAATATATGTCTCTCTATAGCGTAGAGACATTCATTTGTATCGCTACCAGCTCTGCAGTGGATACAGGAATACTGAAGACTGTTGTTGCGATTTTGATAACGCAGTGGCATTTGGCATTTCAGTGTCTGCCTGAAACTAGATGGCTGGTGTGGGTGATGCTATGTTACTGTGCACTTGCTTTGGGCAAGCCACGCAGTGCTTAGTTGTAATTTCCTGCGCCTGCCTAAAGCGATTCCAAACATGTGGTACCATTTGTATTAGTGCATCTTTGACATTCAGATACTCTTGTGTTCAGGCACTGTGGGGAAATCTAGGTGGTACTGTAGATTGTTTCACAAAATAGAGAAACTTTGGGGTTTTTCTAGGGTTTTCAAGGATGTTACGGAGATAGCAAAAGATCTTGAGGATTCTGATGTTTTGTTTGAAGAGCTAAACTCAGACTGCTGTGATACTTGACAGACTTGATGAGCTGTCTTCCCAGATGGCAACAGAATGACTATAATATTAGTAAGATGAATACATCTGGGAATTGCCTTTGTTGAAAAGTTAATTCCCAGATATAGACTGGAGAATTAATACTATTAATAATGGTACAGCTCAGATATTCCTGGATGTGAAGCCCATCAGGTCTAATGAAACATCTGCTGAAGCAGTAAGAGGTGATGCTGGTTTTGAATTGTTTTTGGCAAGCAGTGAGAATTTGGTAGGAAAGTTAGTCCTGGAAAATAATTGTGGACTGCAGCTGTGAATCACAAGTGGATTCAGTTTAAATTTGAAAATAAATTAAAACAAGCCTGTAAGTGAAGGATCTTAATATCAAAAGAAGAGGTGTTAATACATTTTGCTGTTAGCTACAGCGTAGTAGACCAGAATTTAGTTGCTTAACTGTCAAGACTTTGTCAGCTGTGCCCACTGCTTTTGCTGTGTGAAGGCTTTCCCATGGAGTCCTACCACCAGATTTGGCCACAGGATTTAAGAAGAGTTAGAAAAGTTAAGGGAATGTAGAAGTAGAAGGACTAAGTCAGCTACTATTTCAGCTAACAAATCTTCATAGTGGATGAAACTTTTGCCTTTTATTTTGGGAGGCCTTTCTCCCTCTCCCCTCGTTCTGTAGCAACACAGAGTTCCTCTAACTTAGAGATGGTCAAAATACCTGTTTTCTTCTGTTCTCAGTTATGCAGTGTATTTATCCAGAATCTGTTGGAGTTTCTGGTACTGCAGTTTCTTCAGAGGCTTGTGTTGTCATTCCCCAGACACCGTAGTCTTTTGAAGTTGCCCTCGAGCATACACACTTCAGTTGGCTGGCATATGTCTTCTAGTATTTTCCTGCTAAATTGGAGCATTATTAGTATGAAAGCATAAAATAGTATCTTAACTTCTTTCCTCTTGGTGTTCCCATAGATATTAAGAATGTATTTTCAGTGACTTTAGAATGACTTTTTTGAATTTACTTTTTTTTTGTTTTTTACTTGGAAGCATTGCACCTTTTCCTTGTTGTTGTGATGTCTAACAAAGTGAAACTTCCAGGATTGCTGATGCTCGTGAATTTTACACTTTTTTTTTTTTCTAACAATAAATAATGTATCCTACCTTGACAAATACTCAGAACATAGTGAAGGTATGTATTTGGTTTTCTTCTGCGTACAAGGGCTTCTTGGTAGGTTAAGAATTTTTTTAACCAGGTTTCAAGCAAGCCACAAATTGGACCATCTATCATGTAATCTTACATCACCTGTGTTACAAAATGTTAACGCATTTAAATTCCAGCGTATGCAATCTTAGTTCTTATATGGATGTGTATAAAGGTTTTAGACCAAGTTTAATCTGCACAGGGCCTTCCGAGTTTGCTCACAATTCTCCTAATGTGTGACGGAATGATGTCAGGGTGGAGGCTGAAGATGTGGAGTCCTGGGAATTATGCTTATGGTCAGATGGGGTTGGATGGGAACTGACTTTGGAACAGGCCAGCCCAGGCTGGAGGACAGTATTCTGCAGCCATGTAGTGGAGCACCAGGCCAGATGTTTGAAAAGCACAACTGTTGGAGTTTCCTACTCATCCGGCAAGCTGGCCAAGTACAGAGTCTTGATGTCCCAGCCTGTCTTATTAGGTGGTCACAATAAGCCAGAAATCAAAGAAGTACTGCTGAGGGTCACACGTGGAATGTTTCACTGGATGCTTTATGTGCGAGATACTCGGCTTCCGAGTTAGACAACATGGAGATAAAAACCACACAGACATTGTTTTGAAGGATTCAGCTGCAAGCATCAGTTCTGACAATAATTACCTGTAACTGTTGAACTGGAATTCATGGTGCCCTCAGAGCCAAGGAAAAAAGCCCTGAAGAGACTGCTGATGACACTGGTGATCAGATACAAGTTTAAGGCAGCTTGTTGGTATATGCTAAAAGTTTGAGCAGAGCATTGAAGCGGTTTGAGTTTGGTGTTTCCAGGCACTAGTTAACTTCTGAGACAAGAGGTTTGTAAGCAAACATCTATGAGATAAGTAAAATGAGTTAGACATTACTTGAGGAAGCTGCAGCAGCAGATTCATTAAGGTTCTGAGCAGGACTTTCATTCCAGAGTGCGGCACCAATCTCCACTGCGTGTGCTAGCAACAGGAGAGGCGAGCATAAGCCCTTTGGCCTTGCTGAGAAACAGCCTTCCCAGTGATTGAAGTGCTGCCTGCTATTAGGATACATAAATGGATCAGATTTTCAAGGAACTGTAACAGGCATAGATTCATGGTATAGTACTATAATGGATTGTCTGATAAAGATGTTAGCTTTTTAAAAAGGTTGCAGCTTTTGATTGGCACAAGTTTGAGTTGTCCCTTGTAAGGAGGTTAGATGTACAGCTGGGTGAACCACGTGTCAATGCAAGTACCAGTGTCCTGCAGGTATATTAGGGAGGAATGTTATTGGAAGCCTGAGAGGTATTTGTTTTTTTAAGTTCAAAATCTTACAATAATAGGTAGCTTTTAATTTTATTTTTTTTCTCCTGCTGCCTCCAATATTTTTAGTTACTTTTATTGCTTAACCCAAGCACGGGCTCCTATTCTGCAGATTTTGTAGTTGACATAGCATTCCTGCCACGGAATTCCTTAGTCCTTTAGATCAGGGCAAGAGTCATGCTGAATTAGGGGCAAAGAGAGACAGTATGCAACAATTAAGTTAGGGTGACATAAACTGGAATATGGAGTAGTGTGAAATCCTGATTACAGTAAGGATTTTGTCTCATGATTATCTAGGATGTTGTTGTTGATAGGATTGCAGATGGGGAGAGGGGATGCAGGAGAATGAGCAGGAAGAGCATGTCTGTCTTGCTTCATAATGGAAGGTGTTCATGCTAACAGAATTGGAGCAAGTTCATGTTGGTCCTCTGCTAATAACGCTGCCAAAAAGACCATTCCAAGAAAAATCAGATGGAGAGCTGTGGTAGGAGTGGTACCTGCTTTCCTTCAGACAAATACAAAGATAAGGAATTGGTAGTTGGACTGTGATGGTTGGTGGTGTCTTTGCTGTTTTGCCAGGCACTAGCTTAATATATATTTGGCAAATTTACTGTGTCCTGGTATAGAGAGCCAAAATATCCAAATAAGCCCCATGTTTTATACCAATACGTAAAATAGGTTGACAAATACTAAGGGAGTATGTGATGTACTCTAAATTTTCAATTGGAGACCATTGTAATCTAAAAGTCTAGATGCTTTTTTATTCAGATTTTCCACTTTTGCGAGAAGCAGATTCAAAAGGTACCAGAAATGTCCCCCAAACCCTACCTTAAGAGCTTGCAGTATACTGTAAGCCCATTCAGGGCTACTGTTGATAGCAAATTCTACGTGCCACTAGCTGTACCTAGTGTAGACTTCCTTTTAGTAGTATTTTTTTCCCAAACGTCTGAAAACAAGCCTGAAACTAACTTGACTGAATAAAAAACTGTGTTGTTATTTAAATAAGTATTTTTAATGGACAAAAATATTAGCCATATTCATAGAACTTATTTTCTCACGGACCTGAATGAAACAAAAGACTTACTGAAGTTCTGTCACAGGAATAGAATGTGTAATATGTGAATTTGATTTTCAAAGGGCTATTATCTTTTGATTTCCAACTCAAGGGAACCTTAACCAAGTTTTCAGAAAGCATTGAAATCATTTGCCCTTCAAAAAGTAGGTGGCCTTCACATGTTTCTCGTTGCCCGTGTATTTTCACATATTTCAATACTTTGCATATCCTGTAGTTCTAGCTATTCACCAGATGCATGTCTGTGTTTTGATGGAGTTTTTTTGGGCAGGATTGTTGTTGTTGGCTTGTTTGGGGTTTTTCTGGGGGGGTGTCTTTTTGTTGTGCTTTTTTGTTTGGTTGGTTTGTTGTTTGGTTGGTTTTGTTTTTGTTTTTTTTTTTTTTAAGTCTCTCAGAATAGAGGCATGATCCAAGCTGAAAAGAGGGAGTAGGAGTAAATTGCCACTGGGTTTCGTTAAATTTCGGTTTCTTTAGTACTTTGGATCATGCGTGCACTGGGCTAACACCAGTTCAAGATGCTGTGCTAACAGTGTGGAACACCTTCCAGGGTATGTATGAAGGCAGTTTTCCTCTTTACTCCGTTGACACCGAGGCTTCAACATAATGCTTAGGTTTTTTTCCCTCAGATGTCTTTGGAACTTTTATATCCCATATACCGTGCTTGTTTCATTAGTAGTTTTGTTCCCATCCTTCATTTAGTTGCTTTAGTTCTTTTTTGTATATATCAGCTGCATCTTTCTCTTTCAGGGGCTAATTGTTCAGTTGGCATTGAAATTAAAAGATTGAGACCTGTATTGTTGATGTGTGTACCACCTGTGACTTTGCTAAATTAAGGAAGCATTCTGAATTTCTGTGATCAAAGCACGCATTTCTAGTCTATAGCTACAGATTTAACTTGTTTCGAAGCATGCGATTAGCCTTTTGCAACTATCTGGTTATACTTTATGAGCTTTTGCACAACTGTGTTTCAGTAATAGAAAAGCTCCATTTGTTATTCTTAAATTTCTTGTATCTTTAGAGCAAGACCTGTCTCTATGATAACTCTGCTGCTGTTTGCATAGTAGCTGTATGCCAGACTGGTAAGATTAGGATTTAAGACTAGTAAAGCTCATTTACAAGCTAATTTACAAAGCTCCTTCTCTACACTAAAATTCCAGGTCATGCATTCTCTCTGCAGGAAACAAAAGGAGGGTTTGGAGGATTGAGGTCTGTACAGCTGTCTCTAAACAGTCTGTACTTACATAGCGTAAAGGAATCATACTGAAGCAGTCTATTAAGGTCTGGTTATTATGGCTGAAATTCAGTCGTACAGTGCTTTTAAACTCAATGGATTCAGAAATAGTGAAACATCCTCCCTCTGAACTAGCACTATGTGTATGTGTTAGAAGTGGGGAAGGGCTTTCTATTTGTCATGTGGTTTGTTTGGTTTTTTTTAGCCTTTGTAACTGATGCGTTGGGATTGTCGGGGACTTTCTTTATTACGTTTTGTTGTTTGTGGTTGTTTTTTTCCTCAGCAAACTCGATTAGTTTGAGGTGAGATAGGAAAGAGGGACTGTTCTTTGAAGAGGTGGCACTTCGGTAAATTAAATAACAACAAAAAGAACTGAGAATTCATGAAAGCAAAGTTGGTACCTGCTTTATTAGATCATCACTTAAGGTTGATTTGAATCCTGGTTTCCTGTGAAGTATTTAATAAGACATTTGTGAGAACTTCATGAGAGTTGTCAACACTGAACAAAATTATGACCCTTTTAGTTTGCAAAGGTCTTTTAATTTATACACAAAATTTTTCTGCCCCCCACCCCCAAAATCGAACTGAGTGGGAGACAATGTGTTTGTTTTCAGAGAGGGAAGAAGGAAACTAGATTTTGAAACTTCAGAGTTTCTCTGTTTGGCAGACCTGTTTTAACACATTTTAGTAAAGTAGGTATTAACAGAGAAGCACATCTAGGATATTCATGTTCTTCAGCTCTAATAAAAAGCACAAGGTTCAGTATTCGTATTTTAAATTATGGAATAATATGGATTATTTTATGATATATAAGGCTTTTTTAATGCTTAAATAGCGATTCATTCTTGGTAGAAGGGACAAATCTAGAAAAAGATGGTAGTAAATTTGCAAACTGTATTTTGAGTACTGTATGTGTTTCTGTATAGGGATTTTTATTTCATCTTATTAAATATTCTTATGAAATCTTACATTTAGTAATGAAATGCTTTACACTAAGCTTAAGCTCTGACTCCGACCAACAATATGAGGAAATTAGATACAGCCACAGCACTTCTGACGTCCTATTAGACAAACTAAGGCAGCGTGGCTTCTGCCAGCATAGGAATGGCACATGTGCATCATCTTCTTGCTGTGTACAGCTGTTTCCCCTGCGTCAGCTCTAGTGTTCTTCTCACCCTGTTTCAGTTTGAAAAGGTCAGTGGAAAGCCAACCTAGAATCCTCTTCGTTTGCTAAATGAGCTCGCTGAAGAGTGAGAGACTGGATGGTCAGAAGGAGGGAGGGTCAAGCTGTCTCTGAGCTACTCCTTTAGGTCTTGATCATAAAGACACATTTGTGTAGGTTCTGTTTAACTGGATTGGATTTATTCATAGATTTGATTAATCTGATTCAGTACTTTGTGAAGGCAGTGTCTTTTCCTTGACCTGTCTTTTCCTTAATTCCAACAGCTTTTGATGGATCTCGTATGAGTACAAAGCAAAGCATATATTTGTGTATGTGTAGGAAAGATCAGTTCTATATTTTTAGATTTCCTTTTGACTTGGTATCAGAAGTTAGACTAGTTTTGTGAAATCATCTTTTCAACATTGGTCACCTCAGTTACAGTACGAACTCATTTATTCAAACCATGATGACGGCAATGATGGCAGATTCATTGATTTTACTGAACTCTTTGAAAGACAGCAAACAAATGCTGGTAGAAGACTACACTTTTGCAGTGAGCAGTGTTTACTGGAAGTATTTTAATTGTCCCCATGGTTCAGTTTGGACCAGGGTAAATTGGAAATATTGTGGTCCTACATACTGTTAGACTTGCACGTGGTTCAGGATCCTGAACAAGTGTGTTCCTTCTCAGAATTTTAAAAGCCACTATTAAGTTTATCTTAAAATACCAATTACTAATGCGTACGGGTGGGAATTTGGCCTGTCAGAATACATAAGCCACTAGTATTTTTTCAGTTACTGCAATATTTTCTGGGCTCAGAATGGTCAGAATAGGGAAGAGATGCTAGGCAGTATGTAGGTGTACATAGTTCAAAACAATGAGCCTTAAATAAATGCTTCTGTAACTGGAAGAATAAAATACTTTCTAGATCACTTAAACCCGTGGATTTTTAGCTTTCACGATTGGAGATGAGTGTTTTAATCCAATAAACCTTGGGTTTGTAGCTGTGTTAGGGTATCTACACAGTTATTTTGAGAAAGCAGTAACGATATACTTTAGAATGCGTGGAGTTACGGGGCATGTAAGATTGCATGCTGCATTATTCACCAGGAATTCAATTTTTGACTGTACACTTGAATGTTTGGCTATGCTGCTATAGCTTCATGCTTTTAAAAATCTTTTTATCAGTTATATTCCACAGTGTGTGTATTTCTCTCTTCACTACTTCTAAATTGCTTAATCCCGTACTATATTTAATATTAATCTCCCATGCAGAGCTCGAGCATGGTTCTGAATTGAGCTCTAACATGCTCTCCAGTGTGTGCATGTGTGTATACGCGTACATGTATATATAAAAACCTTTTTTTTTTTTTAAGTTATCCTAAAATGTTTAAGAAGTTCTCAAGTAAACAATAATATGGAAAATGGAAATTGTCACATCTAATCTTTTTGTGTGTGTGTGATTGCCGTATTCAGTGATGTGATGTTCATTTATGGAGTGCCTGACAGTTCATTGATATCGGAATGAAAGGAAAAGTTTGAGTAGCTGAAAGCAGATAATAAAGCAGAATAAAGCTGTGGTATTACTTCTGGTAAAATGCGAGGAGGATATAAAATAATAAAACAGTTACGTAAATACGCCGATCAGGCTCTCTAACTGATCATTTTCATGCAACAAAAAATAAATTCCTAAAGGGAGGTGCACTATTTTATTTTTCCTCCTTTGAGTAGTATCTTTGCTCATATGCTGAGAATCACCTTTTGCTATATAGAAGCTTTGGGTTGTATTTGGTTTTAATCTTTGGATATGAGATGTAAGGTAAAGGAAAGACATGGGATAAAAGGGTAAGGAAAATTTAGTGGAAGAGAAAAATTAGGATTTAGATTTAAAACCCTGTGGGTAGGAGGCTGTTGAGATATGAGTTTTAAAACATTATAAACAACTTAATTTTGTAGGATTTTACTCTTTTCAGATTTTAAATTGGAACCTAATTAGCATAAATGAAGATTTCTAGTTTAAAGATAAAAAACAACAATATTTAAATCTAAGTTTTGGTCTATCAGTATCCCTAAAAGCAAATGATAGTGCGGTGAAAATTTTTGCTGACTCCTTAACTCACTCCAGAGTCTGCATAATGAGGAGGGTGCTATAGCAGTGGTTCACATAACAATAACATATATATGACTTTGAATATCCTAACCACTAGTCAGGCGTGAATCCTAATTGCATGTGATACGGTACACCATGATACGCCTTACTAACTCTGAAATTTTTTCCTTCTGGAATGTACCATTTTCTGGACAAAAAAAAAATATGTTTGCTAACATTTTAAAAGTATGGTTATGTCACTGATATCTCGCTTCAAGAAATAATTAGTAATTTAATGCATGTGAAGTATTCCACAGAGGTCAATGAGAATACCGTTTTCTTAAAATCTTTCTGATTCACCATGAGTTAATGACTTCAGTGTCTACTGACAAAAATTATACCAAAAGCTCGATTCCCCCCTCCCCCCCCCCCCATTAAATGTTTTTAACATATACAAAGAGGAAGGTAAATGTTTTAAATTATTTCCTGATTATACAATATTTTTATTATTATTTAGTTGGCTTGATATTATCAGTTTTCAGCACAATGAAAGTTTGTAAATTTAGGCAGCTTTCTGATCTTGACATAATTCGATGAAGGGTTTTACAACTATGTATCAGCATGAAGTTAAGGCTACAGTGGGCTTTTTAAGTTGGCTTTCTGTATGGGAGTGTAGAAACTTCCGAAAGTTACGGTTTTTAATGCTAAATGAACTGTTAATTGAGATAATTAATTTACTAAGCTGACAGACTGTTTACTTTTGGTATACGTAACTTCTGTGCTTGCGGTCCATTCTGCGTACAGTATATCAGCATTTATTTTTCTTAAGGAGTTCAAAGGGATTTCCAGTAGTCATTAGCTGGAGCCATGGCTCAGAACTTCTGATCCTGAATTGTGGCTCTCATTTTCCCTGGATTCTCTTACTCTTGTGTAATTGCTAGGACTTTGTATACTGTTTCTCTTTAGGTGAGGCAAAAAAGAAATAAGTATTTTTCTGGACTTCACCGTGGTATGTGTATCGGTAACCAGCACTGAGGAATTTTTATGTTGCTTCTACCTGCAGAGTTATCTTGAGTAGCAAAAGCTGATTTGGAAAAAATGGACTCAGTGACAAGAGGGCTCAATGAGTTGCAATTTAGCTAGGAATTGTTGAGAAATGTGAAGAAATTTAATATCTAAATCCATAATTCCACACATCTGCATTTTTTTTGTATCACCTGTTGTCAGTCTGACTCACGTTTTCAGTTTTATACCACTTCGACCGTAGTTTCCAGTAAATCTCCATGTTTGTACAGTTTGTTTCGTTTGGCAGTTCAGCTCTTGGGGGGATGAAGGATTTAGTTGTACTATATATATTCAAAATCTTTGCTTTTTTTTTTTTTTTTTTGTTCCAGTTATCTAGAAAAGTATGAAAAAGTCCATCATTTTGGGGAGGAGGATGATGAGGTACAACCAGGCAATCCAAAGCCACAACTTCCTATTGGTGCAATTCCAACTTCCTATAACTACCAGCAACACAGTGTGTCAGGTAAATTTTTGAGGAAAACTATTATTTTTTTCCCCCATATACATATATGTATAAAATATATATTTGGACAGGCTACAGAAATAGTGTGTAGATAAATTGACAATATTATTAAAATCATCAAATCTGTGGGTCACTCAAATTATTAATTTAATAGACTGAAAAAACTTGCAACTGTGAACCAAAACAAAATAAATATGAAAATTCATAACCTATTTCTCTTCTTTACAAATGTTTCTCTTTCTAATAAGTAGGGCTAAATAGTCACTTGTCTCAAAAAAATGTACCTTGAAAATTTGCAGATTGTGTTGCTGTCACATCAGTCATTTCTCTACAGAGCCAAATACCTAAATTGAGCATACAATTGATTAAGCTTTAAAATCTGAGGAGTAAAGGACACGCGTGAGGAGCCAGAATCAACACCATTGTAATTTAGAGACAGAAGTATCGATCTTGAACCAATAAACAAATCAGAAACTGGTGGACTCTGTGGAAGGGATGTGTAATTCATTGTGTAGAAAGTGACTCCAAATTGTATTACAATTTTATTCTGCTTTAATTAAAGTTTGCGTTTTCAAAGCATTTCTTTTGGGAGAACATACTCCAGGATTTCATTCTGGAGACAATGAAGGAATTAATACCTAACTAGAAAGGTACGCAGCTAAGTAGAATGTGTTCAGCATTTTGGCCAGACTAATGGAAAAAAAATAAATTGAATACTGTAAAAACTTCTTAAAACCCACAATACTTTATTAATAAACTTATCTAAAAAATACTTATCATTCATAAGAATATTTCTTAATGTATCGTCTGAATATTAATTAATTTAGCTGTGAAAACGTTTTTGGTTTTGTTTTTTTTTCTTTAGATTACCTTCGTCAAAGTTACGGGCTGTCTATGGACTTTAACTCACCAAATGACTATAATAAATTGGTGCTTTCACTGTTATCTGGACTCCCAAATGAAGTGGACTTTGCAATTAATGTATGTACTCTTCTTTCAAATGAAAGCAAGCATGTCATGCAGCTTGAAAAGGACCCTAAAATCATCACTTTACTGCTTGCGAATGCTGGGGTGTTCGATGACAGTAAGTATATAACCATGTTTTTGCATCAGAAAGTCAATACTAGTTGTAGCATCTTTCACAACCCTTGATAATTAAAATGTTTGTAATTTATTGCACTGTAATAGATTTAGTTTTCCTTTTTACCTTGTCCATAGTTACAGTTTTTATCAGACATTACAAATACTTTTTAAGATAATTAATTCAAAACAGTGGTATTTAACAATTTAGTGACATGTTAAAATTAGTTTTTCAGTGATAGAATTTAATTGTTCAAGATTCTCAAATTTAGAGCATTGGATTTCCATCTGCTTGTAGCGTATTACTGCTTTCTTCTGAATTCATAAGACCATGCTGACTTTTCATAATTCTTTTCTAGTAGCAGTCACAAATTTAAAAATCAGAGGGCAGTCTCTAAAAAATGACCCACTGAGATTTTTATCTTCATACTTCACTACACATTCAGCTGTAGTGAAATTCGGAATACAAAACTGAAGGGATTAAGATCTTAATCTGAATTTCAGAATTACTAATACGCATTAGCATATAAATTTTAAAAGAGAGTCTATTCCATCAAAATACTTTTAATATGTGAAATAAAGTTTTCTGACTTGTTCAGTGTGACCTCCATGCCAAGTTGTTCTTTGTTAATTGCTTGTTTGTCTTTCTGTCAAGGAGAGGGGAAAAAGAATAAATTAACCCAAACCATCCTAAAATCATAACAGCATAGCTCCTGTCTCGTGGTGGTGAGGAGAAAGTATTTACTGGTTTTATGTACTGATTTTTTTTTTTTTAATACTGAATTCCAGAAATTATCACCATAAGAAATTGCTCAAATGAGCTTTTTCAGCTAAGTATATTTAAGTCTGCTAGTACAGATGATCATATCTGTTTGAGTATAAAACTACTTTGCATACGTAAGCACAGACATGGCATGGTATGTCAGAGATTCTGTTTAAAATTCTGGGGAAGAATCAGTGTTAGACATTGTATACTGTTTGGTGGTTTGGGATTTTCTTTTTTTTAAATCATTAGCATTTTTACATAACGATTTGTAGCTTCCCCTCCTCTCCCCAGTATTGGATTAGTGTTCTCGCTTCTCTGTCAACGCTTTTGGTTTGTACTTGTACCCTTCAGATATGGTTAGGTCTCGGTCATTTAGTGTTTGCATCTAGCCCAGTAACAGGAACTTTCAAATAAAAAATATTTGAAAGGAAGCTGAAGTGAAACTTAGCCCTGCATGTTAGTGATTCCAGAATGCGTGCTCTCTAGATTTTTGAGTTTGCTATCACTCCCCTGTTCTTTTGATGGAACTTCTGCGGACTTAGGAATTTATAAATAATTTAATCAAGTTTTACATTGCTATTTAATGATTTTTTTTTTTTTTTTTGGATGTTGCAAAGGTAGACAATGTTTTCTCAAGTTCTTACTTTGGACTCTCAGCACAGGCTTGTTCCATAAATGGTCTGTATTAGTATTTCTTATATTGAAAAATATTTGAGGTGAAGCTGAGAGGAACAATGAGCATGTAATGGGGCTTACTTTTTTCATTTCCTGGGGAAAACTTCATTTTTATCTTGCCTGATTGTATCTTCCGGATAGATCCAGGGAGTGCACTGGCAGCATAAGGAGGACTAATTGGGACGAATCGGGGAAAGAAAGGAGGGGTGTGTTTACTTATTTTTGAAGCATGACACTTTGATTTGAAATGCTTACGTGCTTTTTTATTATAAATAATGAAGGTAAATCTGTCAGGTTTTGTGATTAAATGAAATCTGTAATTAGAAAATTCACATAGAATGAAAATACTGTCATGATAAATTCAGGTGCAAATGATAGCTGATTATCTTTATTTAATGTGGGGGCTAGGTTTGGCTTGCCTGTAATTAAGGTTTTATCATTATTAGTATTTATAATGCACTGTTTCTAGGTAACAAGAAAAATATGTCTTCAGCTTTTTCTTTCCCCCTGTAAAGTTTGAGATGACAATTATATTGCATGTGAAACGGCAGCCCCGGGGGTTTTGGGGGTACACAGTATCTTCAGTTTGGAGTGCGGTGTAAGCCTAGGTTTGGATTCTGTGAGTTGAGAGCTGATGTGGTCTTGGCATTGAGATCTATAGCATTTTGCTCAAAACAATAAAACATTATGAACCAAAATGTTTTAAGAGTAACTTAAATGTGTCATTAGTTTATTTTTGTATTGAGTCAGATAGACAGAGTGCTTTCAAGCTGCTTTCAAGGAGTAATGATTAGACAATTTGTGGTAGTGGCTCCACCAAACATGCAAGAACATCCATTACGCTTCCTGGTTAAATATTGACTTTCAATTGAGTGCTGTCAAAAATCTCACTGCTACTATTATGTTTTTTAGAAAACATTAGTGGGAATTTGTTTAATTACTAAAGTAGTGTTTACAGCTTTTGCTGTGCACATGGAAAACAGTTGTTGATGTGAGGTAGAAAACTGAGCAGTCATCTTGTCTCCTGGAAAAGAGCTATGGAAAAGATTCACATGTGTTTTTTAAATGGTTCACAAACTAGTCCATTCTTTATGGACTACTTATTCTCAACTTAGACTAATTAACTCCCACTGCAGTTTTACAATAGTGATAGAAATTTCAGTTGGTTTGTGCAATTTAGTGCAGGTTTGGTTTTTTTTTTTTTTAATGAAAAGGTAATCCTGGAAGAGTCTGTAGTGGTGTTTAATCTTTATTTAGTTTATGGATTAGTAAAAATCAAACCAAAAAATGTTGATTTTTTTTTTTAATTTATTTTACTAAATTCTGCTTTTTATGCTTAAAGCTTTAGGATCATTTTCTGCTGTATTTGGAGAAGAATGGAAGGAGAAAACTGATAGAGATTTTGTTAAGGTAATTTAAAAATTATTAAAATTTTAAGCTGCATATAGTGGGTATCAAATCCTTTAAAAAGGTAGAAAATTATAAGATATACTAGCATCTGTCTTTTAAATTACTCTCAACTTTATTCCTTTGATTTGAATATAACAGGATACTGAATCAGTCGTCATAAAACGTTTGGGTAAGGAGGAAGAACTGTATCAAGAAAAAATAAGTGTAGGCAAATGAATAAAGACGTTCCATGTTTCTTTTCGTAAGAAAGCTAATATATATGACGAAAAGGAAAACTGGCCAACATACTTAGCAAGCGAAAACAATGCTGGAGTTTTTGTTTTTAGATTTTTTTGGTTTGGTTTGGTTTTGCGTGGGTTTTTTTTGTTTTGGTTTGGTTTTGTTTTTTTTTTTTTAAGACTGCCATCATGATTTAAGGAACATTCTGGATTATGAAAATTAAGTCCATAACATAAGAAGCACAGGACAAATTTAAATAAGTAAGCAGTGTTGCAAGTTTGCTTCATTCAAACTATTTTTGCACAAGGCTTTTTTATCTTTCCACTAGAGGGCATGATCTACAGTACAAGTAATGAAATGAGGTAAAAATAAAACTAAGTTTCTTCCTATAAATGCTTCCTCTATACTCTAGGTGAGCATTTTGAGGTAAATGAGAGCATGAAATTTATTATGGCTGAAAGAGATTTGACATTTCAGCATATTTGCTATGATACACAATTTCTTTAAATTGAATTTCAGATTATTATTTATGTGGCTAAAATAGAAGAAATCTAGATTAAAATATATTTTCGTGACTTATGCTTTCTATTAAGTAAAAATGTGAAGAGATAAGCTGCTGAGATCCTTGTGAACTCATAGCCAGGTTTATGCTCAATTCCTTAATTGTCTCATATACTGAAATGTCTTATCAGTGTTATAGAGAAATATTTGTTAGGAGCTTTTTCCATGTGTCTTTTGGTTTATTTTTATGTAACTCAATTTTGGGACAAGTTGGACCATAGTAGTGTTAGTTAAATGATAAGTATTGCTGAAATATCAGTGAATAGATTCCCTAACCAGAATTTCGTAGGTGAAGTTAAGAACAAAAAAGGTAAACTCTCATATTTGCTAGTATACGAACTTGAAAATGTGGTTCAAGTGTGCTGAAGGTAAGTGTAAAAAAAAAACAAAAACAAAAACAAACCAAAAACAAACAAACAAAAAAAAACCAAAACAACAAAAAAAACCCAAAAAAAAACCCCCCAACAATGCTCGTAATCTTTGTTTCCTTTTTCTATTGAAAAATATGTCCAGAAGTACTGTAGGTTGTATTTTGGTTTGGTTTCTTTTTTTTTTTTAAAAGCACATAGCACTTCTGTGTTGACTTCACCCTAAACTGTCACAGACTGTTGCTGATCCAGAGCAGCAGCAAGCGCCACGTCTAGATCTGTAAACATTTAAAATTACACAGAATTCTAATTTATTATATGTCCATTAATTATATAAACTTAAGTAATTGTGATAGATAAGGACAGATGGTTCTGATAAATGTTTTTAACAAAGTGTTAAGTAGAACCACTGTAACTGCAATACGGTTTACTAATAAGAAACTTGGATGCTCTCCAAGATCTATTTTTAAACATTACAACATGTATAGTACCACTTGGTAGCGAAATGCTACTGAAAGCATGTCAGAAACTAGCACCAGATCTAAAAATATCTCTAATGCCAAGAATCCAGATTCTTCAGAACATCTTACTTCAAGCATTTGTTTGACCCTACTACTGGAAGTAATTTATTTTGTATTGCAGCTGGGGCTGTGTCAAAACAGAAATCGGGGAAGCATTATGGGAGCTTCGTGACATAAGAGAGAAATATTTGATTGGCATGGAAGAGATTATGTATCTGTTCGGTTTTTTTTAAAACTTGCTTTTACATCTTTAAGATTAATAGAATGGCTATTGAATGTGTCTCCCTCCTTTCACTTTTCACATTATCTTTTAAAAAATTCTTCTTTATTTGTTTGGGTTTTTTTATTTTGCTGCCAGTTGTTTGTGTCTTGGTTTTTTGTAAGGTTATTGTTCCAGTCTGTTTCTCTACTATAATGGCAGCAGATTAGAAATTTGTGTAAAGTTGAAAATGTAAAAGATTTTTTAAGTGTGAGAGGAAAAATTAAGAATTATAAGTTAAAGTATAGTGATGGCATGAACACATGAATGTTAGAGAGCCATAGAAAGTAGGGTGGGGAAAGCAATTTCTTAAACACATGAATTCTAAGTTAATAGGAATTGGATGGATAGAAGTTTTGTTGAGTTTGTAAACGTTACCCTCAGACCATAGTGGATTTTTCATGTGTTGGAGTTTTGGGGTTGGGGGATGGGAATTGCTGAGAAATATTAGAAGTCTTGAAGCCCTTCTGAAAATGATTCTCAGGGTTAAATACAGGATTCACAGAGAAATGATAAACATGGATTCTTGGCAATTGAATATCAGTTTAAGTGTTGGTATGTCAGTTCTATTAAAAAATAAAAAAAAAAATAACTCCTGGTCTTTGTTACCTGAAAATAGCTTTTCAAATGCAGTGAAACAAATACAAAGGATATACGAGATATGTTCAGAATATTTGACATTTTATCGATATAGCTACTCTTATTAACTTTTTTCCAAGCTCTTCCTCCTGCTTATTGAAATATATGAACGTAGACTTGGAACTTTGGATTTTATAGAGGTGTTTTAATTTCTGTATTTCAGTGTCTTTATACAGGTATTGGGCGTAATTATAGAATTATGTACTTACACTAAAATGTTTTGTCAAAGTTTTTAATGTTTGTTAAAAATAAGCTTGATTTACTTTTAAGTCTCTTAGTCATATTAGTATTTTTAAATTAGTTTTCAGTAAAGAAAGATGGCTGTATGTTTTTCTTCATTATTTTTCTCTTCATTGTACTGTGTCTTTGCACATCAGGAGTGGTACAGCATCACCATTAGTATTTCTCCCACCATTAAATATCTCTGCAATAACTGTTGGTTGGTTGGTATTCAGTCAGCTCTTGAGTTCTGTATTAATTTATCATAAAGAATTTGTCAATTGTTTCAGCACCAATACTTCAATTTTTATATTCTGCTATTCTGTGATTTTAACTTAAAATCATTCTACTTTACATATGCAGTATTATCATCTTTTTCAGAGCAGTCTACTAGTTCGGTAATGTCATATTTCTAAGCAAAGGAGCTTCCCTATTAGTTGTGTCCTCCAGCATCACTACTGTTCCAGTTGAAGGGAATCAAGTACCTTCCCCTTCCCTCCCCTTCCAATCCTCACTGCATTATAAAAAAAAGTTTGGAAAATTCATAATTTCTGTTATCTGCAGCGCTACATCTTTTCTTACTTTCTACAGTGCTTCCCTCTAAACTGAATCAAATGTCTTCACTAGTCACGGGGTCTGTTCCATTAATTGTCGGAATTTTAATATCATTTTAGTTGAACCTGCTGTTATCCCTTATAGCTATGTTAATTTGTTGCTTTCTCCTCTCTTGATTTTTCCTGGTGCTGTCAATAAGCTTAAATCTGTAGTTAGTTGGAATGACTGCATGTCCTTAGTTAAGGATTGGAATAACTGGCAGTTGGCCTGTCATCTTGTGTCTCGTTTTGTTGTCCCCATCCCCAAGCTCTGATGACATCCTGCTCAGATGTTTTCTCATCAGATGGAGTTGTTCTTTTGTTGTCCAACTCTTTCTTGTTTTTATAGGTTTTATGATAATTTTCTTTACTTGCATTTATTCTTTGAATCTTTCTCAGATAGCGTGTAGAGTGAGATCCTTATACATTTAAATGCCTGAAATATTTTTTCAAATGTCGCCTTTCTTGTCTCTCACAGTGGTCTGTCAAGCTGACTTGACTCCAGTTGCTGTCATATTTTTCTTGGGCAATAAGAAGTCATGATCATTGCTACATTATATGATCTCTGGGCTCAAATGTCAATTGTTTTTATGCACAGTAATTTGGTTCATCTGATTTCCAGTGAATTCTGTATATCTCTGTGCATCTTTTTCTAAAGGAACTTGGCTTTCTTGCTCTTTACCTTTGTCCATTATCTCTTAGCATCTGGATGTCGTGTAGTCAAGCATTGTTTGTTTGCTTCCAAGTTTTAGCTTTATATTTTTATTACATTGTGTTATCATGATGTAAAAATATATATATATATATGAATATCTATTGATAAAGAGCTTCACTTTCTCATCCTTTCTTGTTTATTTCTGTTGATATGTAGTATCAGATTGTAGCTATCCATAGTTTATAGTAGGGAATAAACAACTGCTTGTGATGCTAAATTGATTTTTTTTTTCTTGCCTCTGCAATGTATGTTTTTCAAAGGAACACCCGGGAAGCTTGACTTAAATTGTGTTTTTCCACTTTTGTCTTTCCTTTGGGCAAACAAAAATTTTGTTGTGTTTCACCTTGTCCTCTTGTAACAGATAACGAATGTTGTATGTAGGTTATTTAAGTCTATTTTTCACCTCGTCGTTCTCTGCCCACCCCCATCCTTTTCAGGGATCTTTCCTGCTTGGGCAGGAAACAAATGTTGAGTGGACTGAGAGCAATCAAACTGCTCTGCTTAAATGCAAAAAAGAAGGCAATTCAGGCCAACTCTTTCCTTGTAAAGAAAAGGAATAGAGGCTGCAGATTCATTCTGAGCTTAAGACATCTGAACGCCTTTATTCAGAAGTACAAGATGGAGATCACTGTAGGTAATGGTAATGCTTTGCAAGAAGAACTGGGTGGGTTTTTTGATCGTTTACTGGCAGGACATGTGATTCCAGTGTGAAGATTTGTCTGAGGTATGGAAACATCTGTATTTCATCAGAATCACAGAGGATAACTTTCAGAACAAGGTGCAATTATTTTTTTTATTGGTGTTTTTTCCCTACTGTGTTGTAAGGGGTTTTGTAATTAACAAGCTTCATCATTCAAGTTAAGGAATGGAAAGTACAATTTATCTTCCTAGAAGTCTTATCAAGGACTTTCTGTCATTCTTTCTTTCTTTCTGAAGAGGTCTTAAGTGTCCTGGAATTCGCTTTGGGTTTCTTGAAGTCCTCTGAGTGAAAGATACAGAATTCATATTCACTATTGACTCTGCATTATTGGTTGTACGGAGGTCAGCTGAAATCTATTTGTCATAGCATCTCTAAAAAAACCCAACCTTTTATAAGATGTTTGGACAAGTAGGTTTTATGCCTGATAATCTGATTGAGACTTTGATTGTCATAGGCTAGGCTGACTGCAGTTTTTTTAATTCCTTACTGACTGTACATGCAGTGCACAAGAGTGTTGCTTCAAGCTGTTTGTCATTCTCTGAACAGTGACTTTTCTGGAGGAGACAGTCGACTGGTAATGGTGCATGCTAGAAGATAGCTTGTTGGAATCAAACGGAAAGTTGTTCTACCTTCTAAATAATTAGAGATAGCTGTCTTTTTCCTTGGCTAGGAACTCACCTCAGCTATATCTGTGGTAAAGCTTTCAGGTGTTTTGGAGTTCAGTATAGTGATATACACTGACCAGGTTTACAACTCAACATTTGTTGTTGCAACATTCTTGTCAACAGCTAGAGTCCTGGGAAATCCTGACCCCTCTATATCATTAGCAGCCCATCTCTAAAAAAGATACATTAAATGCCACATACATATTAAAATGCCATACACAATAGTTTGCGTCTTAGCTGCTTGGATTTCTGAACACATTACTTACTGATAAGCTGTTTTAAGTTACTGGCTTGTTGAATGGAGGATGTAGGATAGTATTTCTGAGGTTTTTTTTGTAATATTTCTGAGTTCTTTGGTGATGACTCTGGAGCATCTGTTTGAGATCTTAAAATCTGCAAAGTGCTCACAGGAAGCCTGGTTTACTGCTGCAGTTGGCATTTTGCAGTTGCCGAAACACCAATGATGGATGCTGACTTTGGGAATGCAAACCTAGAGTTTTGAGCAAACAAAAGCCTCTGGGACACTTCTGCAGGTAAAGCAGTGGCTTTGGTGAACGTTATTACCCACAGTGCTTCTGTATGTAGAAATAAACACTCTAGAGGAAAAAAAAATGTATTTTTCTTAATTGTTCTTTTTGAAGTTTTATTGTCTGCATATTCATGTCCTGTCCTGCAGATTCTCTTCCTTAGAGCTTTAAGAGCCTTTCCAGATCTCTAGGACTCGGAGGAACTGAGGCTGTGGGGGATGCACATTATTCTGGTGTGCTTCACGTAGGTAACAGGGCGTGTGCATATGCTCTAGGTAATCCTGAGGCAAAAATTCTCTGGTTGGAGTGGTTAGCATCTTATGCTCACAGCATGACTGTATAATGAAACAATTTGAAGAATAGCAGCTATGTGTAAGTAAACCTTATCTGGGGCCTTGGTGTGTATCTCATTTTAACTTACAGAAAGGAGCCATGTTCTGTTCTTTTCTGAAAAAGATAATCTCATCTGAGCTGACAACTAGCATTTTTTTCACAGACTGCTTCTTTAGGAGGGGAGACTTTCTCAGTTGTTCAAGCAACTAAGCGTGGATCTGTTTATTCTGTGAGTTTTAGGTGAGATGTACAGTTTTCCAGCAAGATATTCCTGTCTTCATCTTTAGCCATAGTACTTTGAGGCTTTATCTTTAGCACTGTCTTCATCTGCAAAAAACTTAAATCCTCATTTTCCATCCCTTTGAGAATGAATTCAGGATGATTTGCCTTCCAGATAGAAAAATTTACTCCTTTATGACTTTATATTGCCAGAGGTTTTTAAATGTTTCATTTTGGACTATACACTTAAGTGACGAAAAGTGGATTATTGGAGGATTCAGCTAGCAAAATGTGATGTTGCTGTTTTAACATTTAATGTGTGACAGCAGTTTTAACACTGTATTGTGATTGACTTTGGCCTCTTCCAGAGAGATTCAGTTTGTAGGATTTAAGTATCTCTGTTCGATATTAACTTTTTTTAAAAATACTTATCTGATTACACAACTAATCTTTAAAAGCGTCTGTGGTTTTTCTTTTAAGTAGCAGTGAAATGAGAAGGCTTACTGTGTTCATTGCTTTTCCAAAGGGAAACATCCTAAAGGAAAGTGTGGTCTGTCTGGTAAATTTCTAGACAGTATATTTCTGTGTACTTTTTAAACTAATGACTGAAGCCTCTTCCTTAAATACTCTCCTTCTCTAAAAGTAAAGGCAGCTCAAAATGAAGGACATTCTGCAGATTTTACCTACGTGCCTTTGTCTTCTGTGGCTCTTGATGATAGCCTCAGTATTAATTAGAAAAATCTGTTTGTCGCAAACGGTAAGAAGTTAGACTCTTATCTGGCGGTTCTTGTCTTTGCTAAAATGAGGTAATAATCCTTTCTATGCAAGCAATCCTCTTTACTAAACAGCACTTGGATGTCATTTAGCAGCATTGCAGTGGAAAATAAAATTATTTTCCTTCCAATTTAGAAAATCTGTAGTATTCTATTTTTCAGGAAAATAATAGTGTCAAGCTTGGTATGAACACTGTAATTTAGTAATTACATTTGCATAGCAGAATTTCTCCTGCTGTTCAGCTGGTCGTACTTCCCATCCTTCCTTTTTTATCCAGAATTATTTGTGGTTTTATTCTGTGATCATAGCCCAAAACGGGAGCTGTATTTCATCAGTGAGTGAAAGGAATGTATAAATTTTTATTAGTGAAATGAATGTTTATATTTTTGTTATAATACACACATTAGAACGTATATATCATTATATATTTTTATATTAATATACATCACAATGAGGTTTTTTTCTTTCTTAGTTTGCGAACCTTAATCCCTTGATTAATTCTTGAATTTCAACAGGACTAGTGACATAACAACCATTTACAGATCAGGCCATATATTTGTGAAGTAATTTGAATTCCAGTCTGCTGAAGCATTCTGTTTTGCTTATAATTATAAAGGTGTTTGGTGACAGTGGTTGTTGCTTCTCTCTTTTCATTGATTTATGATGATGTGGAAAACATAGCAGAAGCTTTAAAATGTCTCTCCAGATAGAAATCTGACAGTTGTACTCCTAGCAGGAGTCACCATCTTCTGCTTTAGGAGTTCACTGTTTGTGGGAGGTGGAGGAAGATGAAATGTACTTTTTTTTCCACTTATAATTGTGGAATTTCTAATTGTTTGTGGAAAACCATCCATATAGTTTCAGTATGTGCTTCAGCAAAGTACTACTGTGGTAGTGTTGGTTGATCATGAATGTGTACTTCTGGTGCTTGAAAGAAGAGTTTCTTAATCTAGAGTACTGAACATCTTGCATATCATCCCATGAGTGAAAAACGTGGTTACTATTAGATGAACCAAGGTACTACAAAGTTTCTAAAGAACAGTGCTTTTCATATTCTTCCATTTTTACGTAATAGAAATAAAAGTAATTAGTATTTAAAGAAATATAATCCCCTAGAAATTAAATGTGGTTTTAATTCTTTCTTCAGTTTTGGAAGGATATTGTTGAGGATATTGAAGTCCGTGACCTAATTTCTGACAGAAGCAAATCTCAAGGTGAGACATCTTGACTAATCTTAATACATATATGTTGGTAAATACAGTGAAGGAAGGACTAAAATTTATTTATTTACTTTGTAGATATTCCATCGGAAGAATGGATTTGGGAATCCTTATTTCATCCACCTCGCAAATTGGGCATTAATGATATTGAAGGGCAGCGGGTACTTCAGATCGCAGTGATTTTACGTAACCTTTCTTTTGAAGAGGGAAATGTTAAACTTTTGGCAGCTAATCGTACTTGTCTTCGGTTCCTGCTACTCTCTGCTCATAGTCACTTTATTTCTCTACGGCAGTTGGGGCTTGACACGCTGGGAAATATTGCAGCAGAGGTAATGCGCTTTAAAACAGAACAATTACGATATAATTTGATAAAAGCATTACTTAAGTGTTAATTAAATGAATCACATTTTTCCTTGATCATTGGATGAAGCAGGAAATAAATTATTCTCTGAATTTGTAAATAGTAATTTGAAAACAAGAATTTAGAGCCAAAACGAAAATGCAGATTGTATGTGTCACTTTGCTAAAATAGATTCACATGGAGAAGACTGATTGTACAGGGAGGTACAAGATACTCATAGTACGTAACTTTCAGTTTAGTTTTCCAGAGAGAAGAAAGGAATCCAGTTAAATTCTGCAGAATGCACGCTAGCTTCTTCACTTTACAATTATAACCTTTAGTCATAACTTATCGTATGTTTGAGGAAGGGGGTGGTAGAGGGTTTTATGCTGTGTTTAGTGGTCACCAGTAAGCTGGTCTCATGCCACTGGGTATACTGTCTGAATCATGTGAGGCATCCTTTTCTTTTCAAAGAGGTTTGAACGTAACAAAATGCACTGCTTCAGTATGTCATATCATTGTGCAGATAAATTTTACAGATTTTATAGGCAGATATGTTCAGATATGCCTTATATTTTAAAATACAACAGATAATTTATGTAAAATGGGTAGTATCAAAGAATGAGATGTGAAGTATTGGTCCATTGCTGAACATTGAAAAAAGGTGGTATTTTCATTTACCATGTATCCAGCTTTTCTTGAATAAGAAATAATGTTAGATATTATAGTGTCTGAGAGCTCTGATTGAGAAGCAGAAGTGGATAGAAACAGGATGAGCGATTGTGATGGGGTTGGGAAGGAATGTTTGTCGTTACTCAAGTTCTGTTCTTTGTTGGATATTAAAGTATATTTGTGTATACTGTTGCCTGCCTGGGAATAAAGTTATTTTCCTTATTCTGAGCACTGGAAAATGTAAATTAGACTGCTACTTCAGAGCAAAAAAGGAGGAGGGGGCTCAAAATACTAGCTACAATAAAAAGCTCACAGGGTTCTGTTTTTGTGAACAGAAATGTCATTTACGTGTGCTGCATTTAAACACTTTTGAATCTTATATTTTGATATGCAAATTTAAGGATTTGAGCCATTAGCACTATATGCATAGTGTTAGTCATAGATTTTTTTTTTTTCTTTCTCATCAGCTTCTTTTGGATCCTGTTGATTTCAAAACTACTCATCTAATGTTTCACACTGTTACAAAATGCCTCATGTCAAGGGATAGATTTTTAAAAATGAGAGGTAAGATCTCTAGCTATTCTATTGTTGTATTAGAATTGTAATTATTGCCATTTAAAACTATTTTGTATTTGCTCTCCAGGCATGGAAATCTTGGCAAATCTTTGTAAGGCTGAAGATAATGGTGTCTTAATTTGTGAATATGTGGATCAAGAATCCTATAAAGAGATCATATGTCATCTCACGCTACCAGATGTGCTGCTTGTAATCTCAGCACTTGAGGTGCTATACATGCTCACAGAAATGGGAGAAGTGGCCTGCTCAAAGATTGCTAAAGTAGAAAAGAGCATAGGTAAGGGAGAAGCAAAAATCTATTACTCTCACTTACGTAGGAAAAAAGACTTGGGAATATATCATGTTCGGTGGTTTAAAATGTGGCTTGCTTGTGTGTGTGTGCAGCTCTAGGGATGGATATTAGAATAGTAAGTTTTACTACAATTTATTCTTTGTGTCCTCAAGAAATTGATGAGGTTAATAACTAGGGAAGCTAAAACTTTTGAAGTTTATTTTTTTTTTAATGCCATGAGGTATGTTTAGAAAAAATAAAAATCTACAGAAGCATACAGAGGCTTCTTTTCTTTCAACACATAGCAATTTTAAAGCAAATCAGTATGTTCCAACAGCATTCGTCTTGTCCTAATGTCATTGTCGGTTTTACATTTAATACTTTAGATACATTAGTATGTCTGGTTTCTATGGACATCCAGATGTTTGGATCTGATGCACTTACTGCTGTAAAACTCATTGAACATCAGTGTGTTAGCCAGCAAGGAGTACCTGATGTCAGACCACAAGTAATGGATCATGGTTCTTCACAGGCCCATGCAACAGGTGTCCCAGGTTAGTATCACTGCAAGAGAACATACTCTCCTACAAAATTTCCTGTGGCATGTATGATTTTTTTTTGTCTTCTGTAGGTTTCTGATTAATTTACATAAATAAGTATAGTATTATGCATAGCGTACAGTATCTTTTTCAGATACTTGTTCACAAAGCAAAGATAAAGCTATGTTAGGCAAAACGGTGGTGAAACAAGCTTTAAAAGAATCTTAGTACTTTTCAGTTGCTAGACTGAAAATTTACTTGAAGTTATGTACTTGTTCAGTGGAAAGAAAAAGTGTCCATCCTAGATTGTTCCCACGATTTGCAGAGAATTAGAGGTCCATTTTATATTCTGTTTTACACAGAATACTATTGGGCAGTAATGTATGGTATTTGATAGAACTGCAGAGATGAGATTAAACACACAGAATCATGCCTCTGTTGAAGCTGCTAAACAGCTTATTGTGATGTGAACCAAATCTTAACTATTGTTTAAAGCTTGAAAAGTGTTTTCTTAATTGTAAATTAAATTGGAATGATAATGAATTTTTGCAGTTTTATTTTGGGATTTAATACTGTCACTTTGGAAGTTGATGGCACAGCTAACTATTACTGAGCAGGGGAGTAGCATATGTACCTCATTCTGTCTTTACTAATAAAAGCATACAGCAGTACACCACAAGTGCACACAAGATAGAACATAGCTATTTGTTCTGGGGGGGGGGGGGAATGGAGAAAGGACTATTACAACAGACACTGGCTTACATGTCTAAGTGTATTGTTTCTGGAATGGGTGCAGATATCACACTTAAAGTGACTGGAGAAGAATGTGACTAAGGGGCTGGTTAGAGGGAATCAATGTGACATGGCAAGAAAATTTTTTACATTATATTTGCTTCCACTTAGGAATTGGAAAAATAATAGCTGTGTATTTATGCCTGTTCTGGTGGAGTATTGTGCTACCCTTAAATCATGCTCAGTGCTCTATAGAGAACTGAGATCGTGGATCATGATTGTGAATCTGGAAACTGTTGTTCATTAAGTGCTTATGTCATGATTGCACTTCAGTGGTGGCTCTGGCCTTGGCATGCCCTGCTTCGCTTCGGTAAATTGTGGTGCACATCTGTAGTCTGCTTAGTCCACCTTTGTGACTTGCCTTAGCTGGATACAGCCGTGCTTATACACACAGGAGAAACTCTACCAGTGAAAATCACGGAGTTGAAGTGCTTCTTTATTCAGGAGAGCAAAAACCATTTCAGCAAGTTTGTTTTTCTTTTTCTTCCCCTCATTGTCCACAGGCTCTAGAACAGCACCACATGTTGCTCCACCACCAGGAATAGTAGAAATAGACAGCGAGAAATTTGCATGTCAGTGGTAAGTGTACAGTTCTATTCAAATACTTTAATGAAGAAGAAAAGCAGAAAAAAATTCCTGTATTCATGTGTCACAGAATTTTCTAGCTTGCTGCTATTTACTGTTAGACTAATTTTTCTGAAAAGTATAAAGCAAAATCATTCTGTCATTGCTTTGAAGAAGTATGAAAGAAAAAACTCAATCAGAATATTCACTCTTCAGCAGTTGATATTTAAAATTAGTTGTTTTCTCTCTTAGAATAGAATTTAATTTGATTTTTGACTCTGGTCTTGATTTTTATTTATTTTTTGAATTGTCAAGCAGCATTATCTGTTTCATGAGTGTTTTCATCTGGTTATGTGTTACTGTATTACTGGACCAATATAAAAGTAATTATCAAATTATGAAGCGAGGCACTGCAAAACTCTTATGTGATCATTGTGAACCTCGAGCAAGTTAAGGAAGATCAAAGCCTTTTCCATCCAGATTCTTTTGCTTTGAACTAATATTGTCATTGTCAGATATTTAGGGAAAAACTATTCTGCCTGTGGTTCTCACGTGGACTGAGGGTGATCTTTCTGAACTATTTAACTTACATAAATCTACTCACATTCAAATATTTGTATTAATTGGTTCCTGATGGACCCTGCCACCTCTGCTGCTTCACAACTTATATGTGTGTTCATGAATTGCCTTGCTGATCAGACAAGGGCCTTCAAGATAAAGTGGGTAGAATTTATCAAAGCTTACTGCTTTTGGTCATGATTTAGTTTTACCTATACTTCCAGCAAAGCTTTGATTGTAAGGGGGAAATGTTGCAGATTCTTGTTCCCATACTTCGGTTTGCACATTGCAAAGTATTATTAATGCGTACTGCTGAAAGACTGAGAAATATCACATTTAAACAGGGGTACCTGGAGCTGGAATCACTGCAGCTTAATTTAGCAGTCTGCAGGTTGGTCTCGAGCCAAAGCTAGTTTTCTAGGCTGCCTTTTTAATTGAGTGGGAGATTCCCCCAATAGGAAACTGAATTGCCTTCACCTGCCTAGTTTCTGATGAGATTACGAATTACCTTCTGTTGCCACCCTCTATTGACTGTAGAGACCACTAGACATCTAGCTTTCAGTAGTAAAGTTGTAGGCAAAGTAAATTTTGCACTCTGTATAAAATAAAATAGAAGTTTCAACTGTTAAAACAAGTAAGGGTAGGTACCATGCTGCAACTGCGTGATACCATCAAATACTCAGGTATTTGATTATATCAGGAAGATTTGAAATACCGGCTTCGGTTTTGATTCTGTGTGCTTCTGCAGCTGTCAGTGTTGAATACGATTATTTTGTACTTAATTTTCTTCTGATCTTAGGTAGATCTGAGCTAGTGAAAAATAAAAATTAACATCTAGTCCTGAAAATTCTCCTTAAATACTGTGTTGCCAAAAAAAAAAAAAAAAAAGGCAAATTGAGAACAGAGGAGCAGCCTCTTCCAAGCATTTTCATCAATGCTAACGTGGAGTGTCTTGCATTCCTGTAAATTTTCATGGTATGTTTCAGTCATCGCTTCCTGTTGAGAGAAATGGGAAAATGAGTAAATCATAGCAGTAGAATTTAGAAAAGTTACTCTCTCTTAGAAGCAGCAGAAAGACAAGGTATTTAAACTGACCTTCCTGGATATATTATTAGCCAGCTTAGCCTGAGTAGGAGTCCTTGTAAGGTTAGTGACAGTAAGTGTGTGTGACAGTAAAGTGCTAATTGCAGATCCGATTTCACCATTGTAAGTCCTAATATCTTCGCTTCGCTTGTGCCAGTGATAGTGTGTCAGCCTAACATACCCAACTGGACAGTCATTTGTCTGATATGCCAAATTTAATTAATACCTAGACTTTCTGTTATACAGTGTGATCTCAATCTTTGTAGTAATGAAACTGTAACTCAAGTGGCATTATACTTGCTCTGTACTGGTTATGAGAGAACACAATTTAAAGAATGTAATCATTTGCTTTTTCCCTTCTGAAGCATCTAGTTATATTGGGAGTGTAAGACTCTACAAAGGAGAACGCGATGTAGTTTTCTGAAGTGGTAGCACCGTATAGTAAATGATGACAATTTAAAAAATATTTTTATTCTGTCTGAGCTTATATTATGGTACTGGTATTTAAGCATTGTGTGAGAGTTGTTACTACCTTGTTGCTGCTGGGGTTGAACCGTTCCCATGTCACTGGGTTGACAATGGATTACTTAATGGATCTGAAAGAAATAAAATTAAAATGATAGAAAATGTTTCCTTCTCTCACAGCTTCCTGGTCAGGGGTTGGGTGGTCTGTGTGGTTGTGGAGAGTCTGTAGGAGACACAAATACTTTCTCTCCCTGGAAATTTAACATTAGGCACAACAGGTGCTTCAAGGGTTTTATTGATGTCAGTGTAGTGTGAGACTCCACAAATGAGAGTGTGTGTGTTTGCGTGAGTACTCTCTCAGAACCCCAGTCCCCTCTCTCTTGCCTTCCCACCACTATCAAAATGATAAGGTTGAGACTGTTATTCTGTTTCTGGTTTTACTTGTATTTTAAAGTAAGACTTCATTAGCAGATCAGTTAACAAAATCTTGGTTTTGATACAAATACTGACTTTTGATAGAAATTTCTGATAAAGAATTATCTAGCATTCAGTCCATCTTTTGCTAAGGTAGAATCATTAAGAAATAAGAATAGAGCTGTGGGGAGGAGACGTCAGCAAACAATGCATTCTTCTTTGGTTTTTGTTTCTGAATATACAATAAAAAAGTCATATGTAGAGGCTATTTTGCATATTACATATGTAAATAAGATGTTGCATGTAAAACCGACTACGTGTGTTAGGGGTCCCATGTGTTGAATCATAAGCAGTGAGAAGGAGAAAGTATGGAACAGACATTTGACAAGACCATATACTGAAGTGCTATTTTCCATGTTGTTATCAGGTCTCAGAAGTCTCTGTGACAGACAGAAGTTTTAAAAGTACTCACTACATTTTGCTTCATAGTTTATTTTTTCATCCTCAGGTTGAATGCACATTTTGAGGTGAATCTTGATTGCTCAGTTTCTCGAGCAGAAATGTACTCTGAATACCTCTCTACCTGTAGTAAATTAGCTCGAGGTGGAATCCTGACATCAACTGGATTTTATAAATGTCTGCGGTAAGACAAAAAATTCATGCAACAATAAAGATGCAATTGTATGTACTAACCTGTAGCTTTAGATTTCTTTGAGAAATGATCTACTGAGTTGAGTTTGTAAGACATCCAGTTTTGGAATTTTAATTGCAACAAATGTTTAGAATTTTTTAAATTTTTTTCATTCTATTTCAGGATCTTTGATAGGGTTCCTTCTCTGCTTATAGTACTTTTAATTCTTTCGCAAGTAGTTTTTGGAGGTATTGTAGTTTTCACTAAGCTTGTATGAGATCTTGGCCGACCATCCGCTGGACCTCAATGAGATTGAGATTCAGATGCTATTGGAGAATCCTGCTGTATTGCAAAGATACAGGCATTGGTGCACTTACTCCGCACACAAGAGCGGTCAGTTAAAACAAAAGCATTGTAAGAGGTTTGAGTTATTGTGTTTAGTAACATAGATTTATGTTGTGTTTGGCAGAACCGTCTTTCCAAATCATACAGTGAAGAGAGTAGAAGATCCAAGTAACAACGGTCAAGCACATATACATGTGGTAGGAGTGAAAAGGAGAGCTATACCACTTCCCATTCAGATGTACTATCAGCAGCAACCAACTTCGTCTACCCCAGTTGTCCGGGTTGATTCAATTCCTGATGTGTCTTCGTCTCCTTCGCCAGCAGGTTTTTAAATTAATTAATTATCAAGTATTTTGCATTGATTCTGAACTGACAATAAAAGACACAAGTTTTTCAAAATAGTTTGAAAGTGTTGGAAGTCAAGGCCATGTTTCTTTGATTTTATTCAATAACGTTAGGAATAATATTGCAGTATGTACTTGCATGCCATTCTAGTATTTGACATGTAACCCATAAACCTGTCAGTCAGCAGACAAGCCGCTGTTGCTGCATCATTAATTCAGGTGCAGTATAGCTGAGAAGAGAAACTGCTTCATATAGAATTAGAAATTCAAGCCTTTGATTTTTAAAAAAATTGTTATGTTAAAGTGTTATGAAATAGTTTTTGCTTCCAAACCTTTACTGTGTTTATTTCAACAGGAATCCCGCATGGGCTACCAAGCGTAGGAAATCACTATCAGAGGACCCCTATTAACCAGTCTTCAACTTTGACAGCAACACAGATGTCTTTTCCAATTCAAGGTGTTCATACTGTGGCACAGACTGTTTCTAGAATTCCACAAAATCCTTCTGTTCACACACAGCAGCAACAAAATACTCCAGTGACTGTTATACAGAATAAAGGTCCAATATCCTGTGAAGTAGTGAAGGCCGCAGTGATACAGAGCTCTGTTCCCCAGTCTGGAGTTCCTGTTACTATTGCTGTAGGAGGAGCACCACAAGCTTCTAATCAAAATCACAGCACTACAGGACAACAGCCGTCTGTTACTGTTGTTGGTTCTCAGACGTTGCTTCACCACCAACCTGTAATTCAACAACAGTCTCCACTGCACGCAGTGGTACCAGGACAGATACCTTCAGGCACTCCTGTTACGGTAATTCAGCAAGCTGTACCTCAGGGTCATATATTTGGCAGAGTACAAAACATACCAGCATGCAGTTCAGCAGTTTCACAGGGTCAGCAGCTAATCAGCACATCACAACCTGGGCAGACATCATCTCAGCAGTCCCCGGCTGGCAACCAGCAACAAGATACAGTCATCATAGCACCACAGCAGTATGTCACAACCTCTGCATCTAACATCGTTTCTGCCACCACAGTTCAAAATTTCCAAGTAGCAGCTGGGCAGGTGGTTACAATCGCAGGTGTCCAAAACCCACCAACATCTAGGGTAGGGTTTCAGAATATTGCACCAAAGCCTCTGCCATCTCAGCAAGTTCCACCTGCCGTGGTACAGCAGCCGATGCAGCCACAGCAGCAGCCTCCGCCACCATCCCAGCAAAGTGTAGTGATTGTAAGCCAGCCAGCTCAGCAAGGTCAAACGTACGCACCAGCCATTCATCAAATAGTGCTTGCTAATCCAGCTTCTATTCCCGCTGGTCAAACCGTCCAGTTGACTGGACAGCCAAGCATTACTCCATCTTCTTCACCATCCCCAGGTCCGGTTACAAATAATCAAGTCCCTGCAGTTATGTCCTCTTCATCTACCACTCCTCAGTCACAGGGACCCCCTCCTACTGTCAGCCAGATGCTTTCTGTAAAGAGGCAGCAGCAGCAGCAACATTCACCAGCATCATCGCAACAGCAGGTACAGGTACAACAACCGATACAAATGCAAGTTCAGTCACAACAAGCTAACACCGGAGTTGGCCAGCCTAACTCTGGTGAGTCTAGCCTGATAAAACAACTGCTCCTTCCAAAAAGAGGCCCCTCAACTCCAGGGGGGAAGCTTATACTCCCAGCTCCGCAGATTCCTCCACCTAACAATGCAAGAGCTCCTAGCCCTCAGGTGGTTTATCAGATGGCCAATAACCAGGCACCAGGTTTTGGAGTTCAAGGACAGTCTCCAGCTCAGCAGCTGCTAGTTGGACAGCAAAATGTTCAGCTGGTCCCGGGTGCAATCCAGCCCCAAGGGGCAGTACAAACAGTACCCATTTCTAATTTACAGATATTGCCAGGCCAGTTGATCTCAAACAGCCCAGCGACTATTTTCCAAGGGACTACTGGCAACCAGGTTACGATAACAGTTGTGCCAAATACGAGTTTTGCTACTGCAACTGTGAGTCAGGGAAATGCAGCTCAAATCATTGCTCCAGCAGGAATTGCAGTGAGTGGAGCACAGACAGGAGTTGGGCTACAGGTGCAAACGCTTCCAGCTACTCAAGCACCTTCAGCTGGACAATCACCGTGTACTGCTGCTCCCCCATTCAAAGGTGATAAAATAATTTGCCAAAAGGAGGAAGAAGCAAAGGAAGCAACAGGTTTACACATTCATGAACGTAAAATTGAAGTTATGGAGAATCCTTCCTGCCGAAGAGGAGCTGCAAACACCAGCAATGGGGATGCAAAAGAAAATGAAATGCAGGTGGGAAGTCTTTTAAATGGGAGAAAGTATAGTGACTCCAGTCTACCTCCTTCTAACTCAGGGAAAACTCAGAATGAGGCCAATCAGTGCTCACAAGTCAGTAATGGGCCATCATTAGAAATGGGTGAGAACGGAGCTCCTGGAAAGCAGAACTTTGAACAAATGGACACACAGGAAATTAAAAGTGATTTGAAGAAGCCCCTAGTTAATGGAATCTGTGATTTTGATAAAGGAGATGGTTCTCATTTGAGCAAAAACATTCCAAATCACAAAACTTCCAATCATGTAGGAAATGGTGAGATATCTTCAGTGGAACAACAAGGGAATTTGGATGCCACGCAGCAAGATACTGCCAAAGGTGATCAAGGGGAAAGAATTTCTAATGGGCCTGTATTAACTTTGAGTAGTTCACCTGTTGTAAGCGGTACACAGGAGGCTGCAAAACTGTTAACCCAGCAACTTAGTGGTACCAACACTGATTTACCTAATGGACCTCTAGCTTCAAGTTTGAATTCAGATGTGCCTCAGCAACGCCCAAGTGTAGTTGTCTCACCACAATCTACAGCCTCTGTTATACAGGGGCATCAAATCATAGCAGTTCCACACTCAGGACCTAGAGTGTCCCAGTCTACCCTGTCATCCGAAGTTCGGTCTACTAATGGCACAGCAGAATGCAAAACTGTAAAGAGGCCAGCAGAGGATAATGACAGGGAAACTGTTCCAGGAATTCCAAATAAAGTAGGAGTTAGAATTGTTACAATCAGTGACCCCAACAATGCTGGTTGCAGTGCAACTATGGTTGCTGTGCCAGCTGGAGCGGATCCAAGCACTGTAGCGAAAGTAGCAATAGAGAGTGCTGTTCAACAAAAGCAGCAGCATCCAACCACGTATATACAAAGCATGGTCACACAGGTATGTTGCAGTGTTCTTTTTATGTTTATTCCAACTGTGATTCTGACTAATACTGTGAAATAACGCGGGTGAAAATGTAAACTCACTCAATATCTCTTGCATATTATTTAAAATATTCAGAAAATGATGGTTCCTGTTCTTTCGCGGACTAAAGTTCTAATGGTTTGCATACTTCTTCAATGTCAGTGACAATAGTGGAATTTAAAATAGTTTGTAGCTTGATAATACGCAGTAAGGAAAGAACGTTTGCTCACTGGTTTCTTCCTTAAAGGATTAACTGTTCTGAAAACAAAAATGATTTGTTGTATGGTCTTGTAAAAATGCCAGTATTGTTTTGCATTTTATTCTTGGTCATTATTGCTTATGGAGGGGTGAATATGGTTTTTTGCAAGTTAATCACCACAGCCGCATCTGGCTTGCTGAAATGAGTTGAAGTTCCTGAATTTAAAGGTGGTCTTTAAAGGAGTCAGGAGAAATTATTGTTTTGTAACTTTGTTGAGATATTTATGTTTTTTTATTACAAAATATTTGTAATGTTTATTTTATTGCTAGAATAAGCATTGTTTGTGGTTTTTTCTGTTTGACATACTCTGGAGAGGGCTCTTTTTTTTTTTTTTTCTTTTTACCTTATTGACTTTTTTTAACCATTTGAAAGTGGTTACTCCCTCCACTTTACTAGAAATGAGGTATGGACATCATTTGTATGAATATTAATAAGTACAAATAATCACGTTTCAGATTATTCTAGTCTCTAGAATTTACTTCAGTTTTGTACATGGACAGAAATTCCCTCTCCAAAAAACGTTCCTAACCTCAACAGGAGCAAAAAGAATAGAATAGTAGGTTTGGCAGTCAGAGTTCTGAAAGACTGCAGAGAGGTGAAATGAAATCTTGAGTGTACATCAGTGCATTTTGACCTTTAGATAAGACAGGTCTTTTATCTTCCTTCTTTGTTTGATTGGTTGGGGATTTTGTTTGTTTGTTTTTGATGAGATAGCAGGTATAGACCTTATGGACTTAAGCAGAGCTAGAACTCAAAATTCAACAAGTGATGTCTAGTGCTGCTGCTTCTTTTTCTGTGGCACGTTAGGTTTCTGTTGAAAGCTCTTTTGACTGTCCTTCATTCAGTTGTCGGAAATCGGGACTAACAGTTAACAAGTTTTCTTTTTTTACTTTTTTTCTTCTAACAGCCACACCACACAGAGTTATGTTCTTAAAATGTCTTTAAATTCATGCGTAAATTTTCACTTAGGTTTTATCAGAGATACCTGTATTTTTCTGATATGTTATTTATCTTTGTTCTTGCTAGAAATGATTTGACCAAAATGAAAGTGCCTGTTGGCAGCATAGGGACAACACGCTAGGTTTTCTGTAGTGTGAAAATATTAGCTACGCCTTGCTTTTTACAGTGAGTGTCTTCAGCTGTTACACAGATTGAATTTCTATTATAGCTTTGCTAAGGACTTGGCTGAAATAGAAGATGGTATGGCTATGTCTCTGGAATGGAATAAATATTATCTGGGGTTATTTATTCCCTGGACACATGGCTAACAAGAATTTTCAGTTGTGTCTCAAACAGCTACTAAACTATTAGACTTACAGATTTTTGAGAAGAGGGGAGTAATACAGTTAACTATTTCATTAGTATTAGATAACATGTATCTTTATAATAGAGGAAAAATAAAGAAAAAAGAATATTTTCTGTGCCAATAGTTTCTTTTTTACACTATCACTAATACCACTATCATTAATAGTTCTTACATTTTCCATTACCTGTACAAACAAAAAAATGCTGCCAGCTGGGTATCTGCAGATCAAAATAACTTGGTTTAATATCTGCTTCCATGGAAGTTAGCTCAATCTTCTGCCTGTAGGATGCCCTTCCTTTCTTCAAAATTACAGGAATGTTGGAGAAGAGGAGTTAATTAGTTTTCATCTTAGTGAACGATCTAATTTTTTAGCTAATTGCCTTAACCATTACATATGGGTATTTATGAATCATGTCTATCATGATAATGCCAAGTACTGACTTAGAATAGAACTCACTTCATAGTACTCTGTTCAGATAGAGTGAACATCATAGTTTGGCTTAAGACTTTTAAGGATCTTTACCACTCTAAAATCAATGTGTTGGACAAAAATAGTACCAAAATCATCCTGGCCAGCTCTTTTTTTCCTAAAGCTGCTGAGCAGCTTCAATAGCCGTTGTTTTTCTGAAAAAGCAGGTGTTAAGTATTTCCAATAATGAGTCTGCTTTTAGGAGTATCTTTAAGGCATCCAGAAATAGTAAGATGTAGCCAAATGCTAATGAACTCAGTGTGAGTTTTACTGATGACTTCTTTTGAGGTTAGGTCCTGTGTAATCTCCTGGGTTTTTTCCCCCCTCATGTTTTGAGAGTCTTCCTTGTATGATAAGCAGCTTCCTTGGCCCTGACTTTTTGAAAGACAGCAGCTAAGGGACACTTTTTTCACTGGAGCATCTGCATTGTTTTATCCTCTCTGCAGTACCTAATGTATACTGGCTGTCATGCAGACGAAATAGAAGCATATGGTTCTTTTTGCAAACAGTGTTAAACTTATAAATACAACCCAATGGAGAAAAACGGTGAGGGATGTGGGATAAAGGGTTATTTGCTATGGCAAAATTGTATAGCTGCTGAAGCTGTTAGTGTATGATTTCCTGTTTGCTTGTTATCATAAATTTTTTTTCTAAACTAGACGCTGTATTTCAGGGAAGTGAAAAAGGGATAGAAGAGGAAGATTTGTAATAAAATTATAACCCAACAGGAAGGCTGGAGAAGGAGATGAAGAGGACAGAAGAGGGAGGAGAGTATTGCTTATGCAACTGCAGCAGGATTAGTTGTCATGAACTGCAGAGAGGAGAAGGGGAAGATGCTTGAAGTGAAGATAAGGAAGGGCAAACAAATAGAGGAGGAAGGGAACAGCAATGTGAAAACTAAGGAAAGCAAGAGAAAGAGTGAAATAATCCTTAAGGGGATGTAAAAGAGAAGATTTGTTTCATGATATGAATGGTAGTTTGAAGTAGGCTGGTACTATATGCTTGGTGGGAAAAATGTTGACTTAAATGGCCTACTAAAATGAAGAAAATTTATGTACGTGCTGTTTGTGGGACAGCTCGTGTAGGGCTATCAAAATCCAGTTAGACAAGTACAGGTGTGTTCTGTGTATAACCTGTAATTGTTCCATGCTAATTGTACGCCTCAGCAAAACTCACTGAAAAATAACTACGTATATACTGACTTTAAAGATTTTTATTTTTTGCATTTTTATAAAAACTTGGGCTATGGGTTATTTCAGAACAAGAACATATGATCCACAGTGTTGTGATTTTTTTTCTTATATCTCCATCTGTATTTTGTAAGCTCATGAAATGTAGTCTGAGTGGAGACAGAACTGGCACTTCACTATCTCTGCTTCCTTTTATTTTGGTGTGCCCTGTTCCTGGATTATTGTTTTCCTGAGGCGTTGTGCTGGACCGGTGGATGAAAAAGAAAAAGAAACGAGCAGTTTACCTACCTGTACACTTTATTTTCTTTTCCACTTTTTCTTACTCCACTTCAAACGCCTCCAGAACATCTGTTGAACGTAACCATGTTGGTTTGTCCCAATTGGTGTGTGTTTTGAAGGAATACTCTGCTGTCACGCCAGGTTACTAGAAGTGAGCAAATCTGATTTAAATTGCCTTATCTGGCTTTTAAAGTAATCACTTCCCTGCTCATGACTTTCATCCCCTCATAAACAATGCATGCCCATTTCTCTTAAGGACGTTTCAAGTGGGCTGCCTTGTGTGGAAATTTAGGTGGCAAAAGCTGTGTGAGCATTGCCTTCACTATTTGCCCCTGCTCTCTGTTGATTGGGAAGCTGAGAATTTCCATGCACCAGAAAGCAGGTGTGTAGCCCCGGGAGGTGTAATTCATTCCTTGCCACAGAGCAAATGAGTTTCTCAGCTGGAAGTACTGAAATACAGAATCTCTATGCTTTTATTGCTCTTCACTTGTGAAGCACACTGTTGCAAGGAGACTTAAACTTTAGTAATCTAACAAGAAAAGAACATTTATTTCAGTGCCTACCCATCTACCTGACCCCTTCCTCACGCTCGAATCATACCATATTAACGTTCAAATTATAGGTTACCTTTTTATATATGTTCATTATCGTGAAGAAGCTAAACATAAAATTTTGTAATATCAAACTGTAAATCCTATGATACTTTTAAAAAATATTTTTACTAATAATTAACTGTTTACTCTTGAGTTAAATGTATTTACTATTCATGTGCACGTACTAATGGTGGGAGAAAAAATGCAGCCTGATGGTTTTAAACTGCATATGGCTGTATATGTCAAGAGGAGCCCATCGCACTGGGATGCAGTATGTTCTCTTGTTGATGGGATGGCACAGTAGACCTTCTAAATAAAATGGGCAAGTGTCATGCTAAAACAGAGTTACCCATTAATACATAAATGGAATGGCACCATTGGTTCTTTGAAATGGAGGTGGAAGCCATTTCTATCCCAAGCCAGAGTGTTTGTTATTCCTACCCCATAGGCAGCTGGTGTGCCCAAATGGAGGAGCTCTTGTGCATAAAAATAAATTAGTGTCTTTTGTAAACAGTCCATTCTAGTTAGCAGAAAGCACTTAGCTTTACTCTTCGTTTTCATGACTCTGCCAGACTTCCTTCCTTCCCTCCCCCCCCACCAAATCTCAATCTAAAGTCATGGAGTCCAGAGACAGAATCTCCTTTTGCTTATTGAAGTAAGCTGTAGTATCTTGGTTCTGTAAGTAGATTGTACAGATATTAAGGGTTTGCATTTCTAAATGTTTTAAGAGTTCAGTGCAAACTATACTGAGATAGGTGATACTCTAGAGGTACCTTTCAGTCCTGAGATCCAGTGAGATCTGATTTGCAGAAGTGCTAAGTGGTGGCACTTGCAAATCCTATCATGGAGAGGTCTAATCTGATTATAAAAAGATGCCATGAAGTGCTTTCAAGTGTACTAGAGTACTGGGAGTTTGATTTCTTGAGGAACCTGGAATGATTAAATGGTTTTGCTAGAGGAGGAAATTTTGTGAAATCATTATGCCGTGGGGAAATTTTCTTCAATGTTATTTTTCCCAGAAAGACTTTACTAGGATTAAATGTCTGTCATAGTTCCGTATGTTAAATAAATAAGTGATCTTACATAATCATTGCATGTCGGTACTGTGGTAGCACAATAGCAAGTATTTCTAGGTACGTTTTTGGAAAGGAGTTTCATTTCTGAAAAACAAAGACTATACCTAATTTTAGTGATGTCCTGTGTATCATGCATTACTAAATCAATATATGAAAATGGAGGGGAAAAAAGAAAACAAAAATTAGCATTATTTCTGATTTCTTGAACAAAGAGAGGAAAGCTTTGAGATGTTCGAACATATAACTTACATTTCTAAAATAATACCTAGGAAAACAAACGTAATTTTGCTTTATCTGTTGATCTTAAAATGTAATCAGCACAGTTAATAAGCAAGCAAGCAATAAATCTGACTTCAAAATACATGGAAGTTTTAGCTGCCTAATGCTAGAAGTTTGAGCGAAACTACTCTTATCACAGCAGTGATAAGAGAATTCTAAGCAACAACGATCATTTTACGTATTTCTATTCAATTTATCGGCTTTTTTTTCCTCACTAAAAAAAAAGGGGGTAGAAAGAAATAGAAGGGGAAACTGAATTTTAAGTTTTTGTCCTGAAAATATGTTTCCTTTCCTGTGCTCTTTCATTTTCAGCATGTAACATTTTGTGTTGCATATCTCAGATCTCCTTGTTTAAAATAAACAGTTTTTTTAATGAGACAGTATTAAAACCTTTGAATACCACTAGAGAGCTTGCCAGAAAAACCCTTGAGAAAATTCATAATTCTGGATTAATTGCAGGGTTTGCTTAGAATGGAGTGAATAATACATGAAGCACACATCGAATGATGAGAATTAAATAAAACACTGAATTGATTCACTAAGCTCACTCTTTCTCCAGTGTATTAAATGAGACAGAAGTTCTATAGGGATAAAAAGTCGCATAAAGACCATCATAATGTATTGATATCAGGATGCCAAGTGAAGATGGCAAAACAAACTGTACTGCTGACACTTGATGATTTTACTTTCAGCTTCCTTTTAAAAATGCCTTGTTAAAGGGACCTTGATCTTGAAATGCTCCACTTGTGTTTACCTTTTGTTAAAAGATACCTTGTGAAGATTTATTACCCAGTCTGTAAAATAGCTTAGAGGTCTTCAGATGAAAATCATTGCAGAGTTCAAAATAATTTGTAGTTATGACTAATGGACTCGAGTCCTTTCTTAAAACTTTTCATGTGCACAGATCACAGGCATCATACAATAGTTGTGCTGTGCTCAAGAGTTTTGCTGAGTTTTGCCGTATTTTTATCAGGATTTATGCTTGGATGAGGGAAGCGTTTTGGTTTTGATGAGGCTTTTTTTGCTGTCCTTTTTGGTCATGCTATTAGCATTGTATGATCTGTGATAGTTATTAAATTGTTACCTTGTGTGACTGTTGTCTGCGGTGCCAGTAAAGAGCAGCAGAAAGAAAACTTAAGATCAATATGCAAATGAAATGTTAGAAGTTGCACTTAACTGTTTGTTTCTTTGCAGTTGAAGTCTAAAGCTGTTGGGTAATGGAGCTGTAAAGATGTAGAGTGGTGTGTGCAGCATTTGAAAATGCTGCTTTTATAATATTCTTAAACACAGACTTGAAAGTCGTTTTGTTTGGTCTCTTTAAAAGCATGGTATGTTCCTTTTCTAACACTAGGGAAGAAAAGGATGTTAAGTCTTCATTCCTAGATAATATTCAAAAGCTTAATCTTTTTACTGTCATTGTCTTTATAAACGTCTTGCTGGACGGAGCCTTCCAGGAAAAAAGAAATGGGAGAAACCGTATTCTGACATAAACACTGTTCTGAAATGGGGAAGTCCAGCATTCATTATCTGTTACTCAAAAAAAGAAATAAAATTGGCATGTTTTGGCTTTGTTTTTGTCTTTTTAGGTCACTTTTAAGATAATTTTTATTCACTGTTAAAATGTGTCTTTGTAATATTGCAAGGGAAACATCTTTTTCCTTTCTGAAATGTTTATATTTCACTGTATACAAGTTGTATGGCATGTTCAGGCATTCTGGGCACGTGATGTTGTGTATTAAAGGTATATGTGCTGGCTGGTTTTACAAGAGCTTGAAGAATTATATAATTTGCCAAGTTTTATAGAGAAAATGGAATGTCATAGTTTGAGCCTACTGGTCTGTGATCATGTTCCTTCAGCATTGTTCAATTTACCTTTCCTTACACACTCTGTAACACAGACCGATGTGTACTAATGTGGCACATAAAACCATTTCATCAAAGAACATAAAGCAGTTTTAGATATACCAGTGCTCATTTTAATTCTTTTAGCAATGTTTTTCCTACATTTACATAGGAAAGCAAACTACTGCCTGTGCTGATAATATTGCAACCCTTCAAGTTTGCATGGTGTTTTTTTCTTAAATTACAAATAAAGCTTTTGCAAAGTAATGCTGACCTTTGCGCCACTTAGTGCCCTTCAGAAATTCCTTTGCAATCGTAAATTCTGTATTTGAATTTAAGCATAAGGTTTAGTAATTTGAGTATTAGAAACTTCTGCAGAAATACTACAGTGTAAAAGTTGTATGTCTATTAATGCTTATTCAGAGTTCTAAGTGCGAAAATCTGAAAACCTGTGGTCGGTTGAAGTGTAAAACAAAAGATCTTTGAATAAACAGTAAACCGTATGTCAAGTCTTGAAATGAGCCCTGTGTAAAACTGTGTTTTAACTTTTTCTACAGAGCACACCTGCAACGTCGATACCAACAGTTCAAGTACAGGGGCAGCAGATCAATTTGCAGCCGCCTTCATACACTGCAGCAAGTCAGCATGCAGAGCAAATGAAAAAACCTGGACAGAACTTCATGTGTCTGTGGCAATCTTGTAAAAAGTAAATAGCTCCTTTATTAACTACCTTTTACTAATATATAACAGATGCTCGTATATAGAAGGTGATTCTACAAGTTCTATCCGTTCTGTTTCCTTAAGTTACCTTCTACTTTGTCAGTGGAGAACAGAAAAAGTGAAAAGTGTCGAGGAAACTGAAGCTGAGATGGGGGAGTGCGAGACATTTAGCGGCTCTCAGTTATACTTCAGAGCATAAAATAGTATTATGTGGCTTTCTTTTAATATATTGGTTCTTCAGTAATAAATAAAATATTGTAATGTAGTTAAGTTAAAAAAAAACCAAAATAATTCCTAGCTTGGAAGCTTGTTCTCTGTACAAAAATAGTTACTGTACTGCAGTTACAAATCATGTCTTGGCATTTTATTGTGTTCCCAGCTTTTAGTCTTTCTTGTGTTTCCAGTTTTGCAAGAGCAGGCAGGGTGTTGCACTTCTATGTCCTGGTCAAAGTCTTATTTAGATTATGACTAATTTTAGTAGTTATGATACGATTTGTGTGCCACAGGACTCCATTGTCACAAAAGGAAATAAAAAGGAACTTAGCCTTAAGACTAGGCAGAAATGATTAAATGTTTTTTGATTTGTTATTGTACTTAGAGAGGAGTGAGCTAGTAGACTTTTGGATGTAAGCTTATGAAAACATGATACTACCCTTGTTAACAGTATGTATATCTTGACACTGATTTTAAAAATAACTTAGGTTTGTGAATATGCTTAGCTTTCAGTGAGGGATACAGGTTAGTGACACAAAGGTAGTTGTCAAATAGCCACTTTGATAACAGTGAGAGAAATTGCGTAACATACAGGATGGGCGTGAAAAGGGGTGAAACACTTCATCGTTGTAGAACAATACAAAGGGAGCATAAAGACAGCTGATTTGTCAGAACGCTGGTGTGTAGACATTCAGAAAGTTGGGTTGAAACGATGGAGAAGTTTGAATCTTTGGAACTGATAGTGAAAATGAGGCATTTAAACATAATTAAAGTAATACTGAAGGACAGTTAATCTGTAAAACCCTCAAGCTGTAATTTCTGCTTCTTTCATTCCTTACAAACATAATGCAGAGATCATTAAGTCAATGCCAGACATACGGGTTTTAGATAATACTTTGGTACTGTAGAGATCTGGAGCTTCTTAAGTCATTGCCCTGTGTTCACCTTAAAAGTGATTTTTGGTTTTTAGGTAGGTGACACTCTATGTAAGAAATACATGTAAGGCTTTACTTACTTTGTACTTTACTCCTTTACTACTAATAAATATAACTGTAGAGCCATACGCTACTGGCTGCACAATAGATGCATAAACACTTGTGTTGGTACAAGAGTGGATTGTACTGAGGTGGAAATGAAAAGCTGGGGCAGTTTCTTAGCAGAAGCCTCACCAATTTACACTGTCTTGAAGAGTTTGCTAAACTAAAGTTTTGAGGCATAAGTGAGTTGCCAGCTTTTTTCTGTGTCTAAAGTTACGTAGGATGAGTTGTGTATAGTTGAGGTGACATCTAACCATGGAAAAGCCCATGTCACGCGCGAACTAGGATACAAATATATGCAGAAAAATTTTGGGGCAGGAGGAACAAAAATACAATCATGATTACCTTACATTATCAGTCTTTCTGTAAATCTGTCTTAAAATATTATTCCAGTAAGTTTTCCTGAGACTGAAGTTAAGAGTTACGAGGCCTATATCTCACAAGCTGATCTCTATGTTTTATTTCAAAGATAGTGTATTATTTCTGTTGCTGTAGTTTCTCCTGTCATTACTTACTGTATGGTTTTTTTGCTCATGGTTAAGTTTCATAATTTTCAAAAGCCTTCAGAGATTTTGCATTGTTAGATTATAGTCCATGTGACACATAGCTCTTGTTCTTATGCCGTCTCTCACTTTTAAAATTCGTAGTTCAGCCCCAGCCTAAAAACAGTTTACATAAACATTACACTCAGCATTCTCTGTGGTGAAGAGAGAACCAAAATGTTAAGTTAGCATCTTCCTCAAATGTATATTGTTTATTCATATTCCTTCAGCAATCTGATTAAAAACAAGAGTATCAGATCTCCTGTAGGCTTCCTGCTTCTAACAGTCAGAAAGAAAGATCTAGAATTACCACCTGTTATTGTAACTGTATCTTAGTTGTCTTTATTGAGTTGAAGCAGACAAGAATATTCTTTGAGTGGGTCTTCAGTATATGTGAACTTTACATCCACTACTTGGTGTTTCATTCATGATTGTTCAGCAGTTTTTTTTCCCTAGGTATTAAGCGGGCAGGTTCATCATTTTAGAATGATAGAACAGTTTCTTTTGTGGTGTTCACAATTAACTGGAAAGATGTGACAGGAGGCAAACTTGCTACAGTCATTTGCACCTGTTTCTCTATGCATGTTCTTTAGTTTAGTTCTCACAACATATTAAGTTGCCCTTACAGGATGTATTGCCGAAGGCAGTGAAGGCCTTCAAAAACATTTTATTGAGAATCAGAATAAATACAAATAAATACAATAGTATGTTCTCTTCCTACCTGCTAACTTGGCTGGTGCAGTCAGCAAGACTCCAGTGGCGTGGCTGTGGGTTCTGCTGTTTTGTTTTTTAGAACTGAATTAGGAAATACTATACCAAGATTTTGAAATAAAATGCAACAAATTTAGTAGTGTCTGAAGACCACAACCAGATCAGGCTCAATTATGCAAATAGTTGTAATGATTGGCCTCTGGCAGATGTATTCAGGTTTAGTATCTGAAGTGGAAGTAAAACTCTGAAAGGTGGCAGTCAGCACACTGCTTTGCATTGAGGATGTAACAGAACATACGTGTTTTCCTTTGAAGCTCAGCTGTCTGCAAGTACTGCTAATTGTATTCAGCTTAATTTAAAAGCTGCTATTTTGTTTCACAGGTAGGCAGAAGATGTCTGCTCTTGAATTGCTTGGTATTTAAAATGTAAATTGGAAATTCTCTTGAATCTCTACTGCTTGTCAAGGCAGCTATTAGTTTAATGTTCTGTTCAGGAGCTGAACAGAATGATGGAAAAATTAAGTGGGGAAACAAGAGTCTGGACTCAACTGACTGTATTCTTAGGACTTAAACTTTTTCTTTTATTACTATATTTAGGTGTTTCTTTAAGGAAAAATAGTTTTTCTCTGCAAAATGGTGGTAAATTTGAATCTTCTTAGATCAGTGATTGAAGTGTAACACTGAATGTATTATACAGTGAATGAGCCAACATAGCTGAAATAGCTTTATTTTTCTTAAAGCTTTGCTGTGTTGAATAAAACTTTTAAACTACATTTTGGGCTTGACTTATGCCCTGAAATTTCTTTTATCCGTGCCAGGAATTATTCATAAATAGGTTTGTGCCAGGCTTAAGTTTAAATAGTAACTTTCCCCTTTATTGTGGAAAGACGTCTTTCTGTTGTCTGAAGCATCAGCTTTTGCTGTTGAGCCAATCTAGATGTAAAACACTTTATGTTCATATCCTACTATGGGCTGTCTGGACCAACAGCAAGAGGGAGGTGTTTCTCCTTCCCAGCTTCCCTTCAGCAAGAGCTTACTGTCATGGAAAAGATGAATGCGTTTTAAGAGAGTAGTATTTATTGCCTATGCAGAAGGTAGTTGGTGTATTACAGGTGGTTATTGCAGTAGGATTCACTTAATTACTAAGACTTGTCTCTGGGTGAAATTAGCTCTTTGACACCTTTATGGGGTTCAGGTAACAGTATCTATACACTTAGGCCTACCTATCGATTTCAAGTCTGTTTGCATAATGGGCAGTATGGAAATGAGTAGTAGGATGTGGAAGGAGGTGGCTGGATCAAAGCACCTACTGATCTGCTGTTCATATGCTGAGAGTTCTGACTTGAACTTGTCCATAAACAACTGTGGTAGGTTTAAGATGTTGCTTCGTCTTTGTCTGCTTGCTGTAAGTCTGATTGGAGCTCATCTCCCTCTTGGCGTTGTTCAGCCCAGTGACTTCAGTCAAACATCTTAACACAAATACTTTTCTTGGGAACTGAAACTAAAATACTGGCATGTGAACCTGAGTGGCTGAGGTGGGTGCATGTGTTTCCTCTTCACCAGTGGCATCCGTCCAGCAAGTGTGTCGAGACAGCTGGTGGTAATGACTTCCCAAACAGCAGCAGCTAGGTTTCTAGACCTCTTCTGTCCAAGCCTTAAGTAGGTGTTGATGAGCTGCGGTAGTTGTACTGAAATGAATTGCAAGCAGCTAAGTCTTTTTGTTTATCTTGGCCAGTTTTTTTCTGTTGAAGTAAGGGATGTAATTTGTAATGCTTGTAACACTTGATACATTTTAAGGTGTATCTAGACTAAAAAACCGCACACTTTTGGTCATTCACTACATTCATTTAATAGTGTTTGAAATTCGGTGGTTCTCCATTACCGTCTGATACACGTTAAAATAACACATCTTTTGTCTATGTGACAATTTGAAACTGTTTAAGAACTGTTGACTCACCAGTATTTTGAGGTGGCATTCATAGTGGGTTGTAACTTTTCTACCACTTCAAAAAGGAAGAAAGCCCTGATTGGGCTGAGCTCACTGTAACGTTATGTCATGCCTGAGCTCTCACCAAATACAGAAAATACAAAATACACTGTCGAGAGTATTACAGGGCCAGGCTTAGGACAACTTCATCTTTTCTACTGATGCAGAAGCACTTCATTTCCTTAAATACCTCATGCCCTGTGCTTTGGGGCTCTCGGCAGGCAAGGTGCTTATTTTGAGGTTTTGGAAAGTCATTTAAAAATTGAGGTTTAAGTGAAGATGTTAAAAAGGGTCACATAAGTGACATTTTTCAACTTCTGTGGGCATCAGGAAATGACATCTAGCCATTTTCCTGATATTTAGAATTCAGGTGCTAAAGAGCACTAATTTTAGATTGATCTCTTATTCTGTCAGTTTTGACAAGCGTGCAGTATTGAGAGCAAGTAGGATGAATGGTGCACGTCTCTTTTTCTGAGTATGACTACCAGTAAAGAAGGAAAACAGGAAAAGGAATACATGAAACCCAATTTTTTTAGCTTTTTATTACTGTATTTTGCTTGTATTGCAGAGAATGGATCTGTTGGAATTAACATGCATTATTTTTTTGGTAAAGTATAAATAGAAAAATAGAAGCATGATATTTCAGTTGGATTTGGGAAAACCATATTGCCATTTATTAGTAGCTCACTGGTTATATATGTACATATTTTTCCTTTTAAGATTTGTTGACTTTTCATTTTATCAATGCATGTCTTGTTTCAGAAAATAAAAACGTTTAACCAGTATGTGTTTATGTTTGTGACATTTGTGCTTTACCATTAACTAAAAAAAACCCCAAAACAACTTAAATTCCCCTTCCCTTCGTTTTCTAGGTGGTTTCAAACACCATCACAAGTTTTCTATCACGCAGCAACTGAACATGGAGGAAAAGATGTCTACCCAGGGCAGTGCTTATGGGAGGGATGTGAACCTTTCCAGCGGCAGAGGTTTTCCTTCATTACCCATTTACAGGTGCAGATTTTCTTTCACATATCACTTCAGAAAATAGTACGGATTTCGTGGTAAATTTTCACATGCCTTTCTCACTGTCTTTCTCTTTTCCTCAAACAGGATAAGCACTGTTCCAGAGATGCTTTGCTTGCAGGGTTAAAGCAAGATGAACATGGACAAGCAGGAAATCAGAAGCCTTCCAATAAGTAAGAGACCTGAGCCTCATTAGCAGTAGTGAAAATAAAAGGATTAGAAATGATTGGAAGAATTTGTGTATTTATAACTTGGCTTATCAAGTGAAACTCTGCACGTGTAGGGTCTGTAAGAGTAATCAAATTTGAGGTCAATCGCAGTAAGACAAAATGGGAAAAAGAGGGAATAGATTCTGATGTGGGAGTTGTGGTTGCAGTTATAAAAAGGCCAGGTAATTTTTTAAGGTATATAGGTCAATACTCTTTGATGAACGTTGTTCTCAACATATTCTCCTAATTGTTCCCAACTGGATAGTATTTTATAGCTTTTATTGTAACAGGAAAGTGCTTGTGATCCAAATGGAAAGTTATTCGTTATGTACGGTTCAGCTATTTCATACAGCTGAGATAGATAGTCTTGTAACTGGCTGTATTCCTTCCAGTTTTGTGGTCTAAATTTGTGCTGATTTGATCCAGGAACTCTAGTAATAAACTTCCCTTTAGAGAGGCAAACCAGATAAATGCCAACTCCTCTGAGTCTTCTAATTTTGTGCTGCTACCTGGAACCGTCTTCGGCTCTCCTCTTTCCCAAAATGATTTTAACCATCTGGAATTAATATTGGAGAGCACAGTCCTGTTGCTGTGGGGTTGTGGGGATGTTTATGTTAATATTGGAGTTAGTCAGGGTTCGGTTACATGTATAAGTATATTAAGACTAGGTCTTTGTTAGTAACTCACTGGAATCTCTTTGTTGCAAGCTGAAGATGTAATTACATGGTCTCGGGCAGATTTTTGCAGTCTGTTCTGTGGCCAGTTAAATTGCTACCAAGCTGCTGGAGGCAGTAGAGAAAGTTGAGCATGAAAGCTGAGAAATTTAGTTTGGGAGTCCTTTTATTTTTTAACATAAACGAACTTCTTAACATAGACTTAGGATTGCTTTATGGTGCCTTGTTTCATTACACTGAACAACATTCAGACCTCTGAAAACCACAAAATGAAGGATGATGGTAATGTAGTCTTAAATACTTGGTAAGTGGGAAGCGTAGGGCTGATACCATCTACTAGCATGTTGTGATCTCAACTTTGCCTTTTCAAAAATGTTCCATCACACAGATAACACATCCAGTAGCTCTGTGTCCTCACAGGCTTCTTCAAAATTGTCACAAGTACTTGTATTAGCAAAAATGATCATACATCCCCTCTTCTAAGGCAGAATTCCCTAATTAGGTCAGATTCGGAAAGTAGAAATTTATATGCACAACCAGTTGTCTCTGAAATATTGAGACTGCAATATCACAAGATACTAAGGGTGTGATTTCAGAGTGCAAGTTGAAATAAGAGCGTTCCATTACTCAAAGTAGGATGTTTTGACTCTCCCTGACATCCTGTGTTCCTTCTTGTGACTATGCACTGCTTACAGTGAGAGAACTAGCTTTAGTTTTTGTCCAATTGCATGGTAAATCAATTCTGTTTTTAAAAAAAAATTAATCAGTCAACAAACTGGGTTTGCCAGATGAGTGGAATACACTTGCCTTACAGTCAGTTGAACACCACCAGTACAGGAGGTGGGCTGGAACAAAAGGAAGGGATGAGACCTTTCTTAATTTACTTTTTGTTGAGTCCTAGGAACTTGTCGAATATATCGGCACACCACTGATAGTCCATGTGACTAAACTCTGGTATGGAGCTGAAACAAATTAAAGAACTGGTGCTGAGATGAAGCCATCAATTTTTAGGCATTAATTAGGCCAACTTTCTTCACTTAATCCCTCACCATTTAGTAAAACTACACCTACTTCGGAGAGTGTGTATAGAGTGAGTGTTATTGGTGCTGGAAGTGAAATCTGTGGAGAGCACAGCATAACAAATGAGGGCCCATTCCCCTAATCGGTCATCATTTATGGCTATCATAACACCATGTTTACTTGAAAAAATCTGTAATGGAACCAGGTACGCAAAGTTAAGCGGCATTACAGAGTTGGTTGTATACCTTAGTTCTGTATTTCTTTGCTTTTAAAGTTGTATTATATTAACTCTTCCTCTTCTGGTTTTCAGAGGTAGCTGAATGTTACACTCTGGAAGGTCAGGTAGCACTAGCAATTAACTGTATGTATGTTGACTGTAGCTTTGTGCATTTGAATCTTTTTGGATTCTTGTTAATTTTTTTCCTTGTTGCCACTGAAGCAAAGGTGGTAGCATGAGCTACCAAAAATCCTCATCATGCACCATGGGAGTGGGGCAGGAGGTAACTTTAAATCACAAGATGAATGGCATGGTTTGAACTTAAGTTGATAATATAATTAAAGAAATTCAAGCAATCTGCATGTTTCTTGAGAGAGATACTTGCCCACAGACACGTCAGTCCACTTGATGTCTCAGTCACTTTTTATCAACTTGTTTTTTCCAAAATCAAGAAGAGAAGACAATCTTTTAATATCTTCTTATGTTATTGCAATTGTCTTTTTCAATGTTTCTAGAATCGAGGCAATAGTACTTCAACTTTGTAAAATATAGTATGATAGCTGTTGAAGAGAGATATTCCGAGCAGCCTCCGTTTGATGAATCCTTGTTCTTCTCAATATAAGGAAAACAAAATGTTCCAGAAATTAAAAATGAAGATGATAATTCCTTTACTGTGGTACTCAGTCTCCTAGAAACAGATGTCATTGCCTAACAGTTTCTTAATGCAGCCCCTGCCCTTCTCCCTTTACTTCATGAAGGTTTTCAAACTCTTATTCCCATTCAGGGGAGAATGACAGTGTGATTATGAGCTGAGTTTTTAGGGAGGAGTCTGTTACCACTTCTTAATTTTCTGTTTTGTGGTTTAAGACCACTCGTATGAACCCTTTTCCTAATTTTTAACTAGGCTTCCTTGTTGTTAGAATTTCAGATTACGAAGAAAGTCTCACTGAATAGACAATTCAAGTTTTATTTATGCCTAAATAATACTCTTACAGGCTAACTTTCATTTTAAAAATTGGAACATTTACATTTGATTTATGCTGCCTTTGCAAGTAAGCACTACCGTATATTTCTAGTATATTGAGATGTTCTTATCAGGTTCTACTAGGGTTTTAAAAGACTTCATAATTATATTGTTCAGTATATTGAAACGTGGTGATACTTTTCACCATCAATACTGCATAACTTCCCTTTGAGGTGACATTATGAGTCTTACTCATTAAGTGAAGTTGCATATTTCTATGTTCTAAACTCTAATTGTATGACTAATTTAAAAGTTTTACGTGAAATAGCTTTGACTTCAGTGTTAATACTGAAAATGGAGAATTTGCTTCTGCTATGTTTGTTATTTGTACCAGCTTTATAAAATGCCTTGCTTAATTTATTAATCTCAAGTCTGAAAGCTGCAGTAACAGGTAATTGGTTTTACAAATGTTTGATCTGATTTAACAATTAGATGTTTTATGTCTTACATCATAACTTAAATCATATTACTTTATATTACTTCTCACTAACCACAGTTAATATGTATTTTATATTGTCATAGTGTCTAATGGTCCCGATGAGTAGAACAGCTATATTTTAAGGGCATTCTCTGGCCAAATTTCAGATGACATTTGCATAGCTGCTATCACAGTTCCTGTTAAATCCTATCTGATAAAACATTCCTTTAAATAGGTGCACTTCAGGAAGTGGCTATGTCATTAGTACAATATATTACTTTTGCATCACAAATGTCACGGGTGATGAGCAGCACTTCTTCAAGAGAAGTGTATTTTCACATAAAATACAGCCCATGACTCTTCTGAAGGCTTTGCAATAAGGTTTATCTCTGTGGAAACAAAAGGCAAATCATGTATCAGCACCAGGTATTAATGGATCTTTGTGTCTCTGTTCAGATAGGTTAAAAATTGTCAAAATAAATTTTCAGAGTTTTTAATCTTCCAGAAAGTGGTGCAAAGCTTATTTTTATGAATTCTTTCTTTACTAATGTAGGCAGCCAGCTGCAGGGGGTACTGCCTCTACTCCCAGAGCACAGAAGGCCATTGTGAATCATCCAAGTGCTGCCCTAATGGCATTAAGGAGGGGATCAAGAAACCTTGTCTTCAGAGATTTCACAGTTAGTATTGTTTGACTCAAGTATTAGATATTAATTGTTGCCTGGTACTATGGAGCTTTTACATATTTTTTCTCTGTACTTTTGTAGGATGAAAAAGAGGGACCAATAACTAAACACATCCGATTAACAGCTGCCTTAATATTAAAAAATATTGGTAAATATTCAGAATGTGGTCGCAGGTAAGCATCGTGTGATTCTTCTAATACTAGTGGGCAGTGTTGTTTCTGTTCTTTTAAGTACCAAACAATAGGTAGGTTTTACCTGTTGTTTAAAAAAAAAAAAAAAGTATATTGACAGTACAATTTCTCTATCAGTTCTGCACTGTTTGGTTCACCACCCAGTGCTCAGCATCATCTTACTTAAGACAGTATTTGTCTTAGGTATTTGTGATCCAGAATTTTGAAGTGTGTCTGGTAAATTTGACAGGTTAAATTTTTGGAGGCAGATGAGAGAAGCCTTATTGTGGGTCTGTTCCTTTTCTTTCTGAAGGCAATACTGCGTAACTCTGAAAATTAATTCTTCTGTAAGCAACTTCCCACCCTTTTATCCCAACCTGAGAAAGGGGCAAATGAGCTCTTATGAACATTTTCTTAAGTTGTGGAGTGACACACAGTTGCATTCCATACTTTCTTTCTGCCTCTCTGTTGCTTTTCCCTCCAAATATGAGTTAACTCTAATAAATGACTCCATCAGCTTTCCTCTCACTTGTAGAGGTTTCTTCAGTGAGTAAATAGACCAATACTGACTTGTGGTACTAAGTAGGAAATGTTCTTTATGATGCAGAAGGGGTAGTTACTTGCTGTGCCAGTAATCACCATGCATGCAGCTTCTGTTTTTTTCCAAGAATTTACAAGCTGAGTGTCATCTTGGTTTTGTTTTGCATTGTTTCAGCTTCATAGTAGCGGAAGTAATTATTTCTAATAAGTGTCTGTTAATTTTGTCTGTTTTTCAAAAACCTGTCAATAGGGAGGAATCTCCTAGTTTTAGTTCTAAACAAAGGAGTTTTGATACTGGTTGTGGAAGCCCTCCTGCCGTCTTCAGCTACCTAATTGGGGGTTGTAGTGAAACAAACTCTTCTTGGAGAGCATAGTGAAAAGGATGAGGGGAAATGAGCAGAGGTTGCAGCAAGGGAAATTCCAATTAGATTTCATGAGTAAAAAAAATAATCACAAGAGTTGATTGAACATGGGAACAAGCTCCCCAAAGAGGCTGTGCAATCTCTGTCATCTTAGAGATTCAAAACCCAACTGGATGTAATGTTGAGAAATGTGATCTAGCTGAAGAGTCGGCCCTGCTTTGAGCAGGAGTTTGACCGCGTAACTTCCAGAGGTTCCTTATAACCTGAATTAGTCTACGATTTCAGTGTTCTCAGATTTAAGAAGTCTTTGAAAGTTTAGATCTTTAAAGTATAATATTAATGAAGTAATTTTGTAGCACTTTTCTAATGATTAATTCTGAATATTCTTGAATCTTTCAGTGTAAAAAAACGGCAAAAAGTTCCATTAAGTCAAACATGGAACAACTTTTGCTATTGACATTACCACTGGTAGCATCCTCGAGTATTTTCCTCTGCCAGGTCCATGTGGATATGTATTGTACATATGTCACAGAAATGGTGTTCCACACGTTGATGTTTGTGGGATTTTCTGTGCTGCAGTAAATCCTTCTTCTGTACAGGTCTTGGC